>NW_016913324.1:238092-251738 GCF_001483705.2 Eufriesea mexicana | reverse complement strand
AGCGGAACGACTCGTTTACGTCGCGCCATTTCCGTTTCTTGCTCTCAGCAACGGTGCTCTCGGCGCGAGCGTATTATTAGCGAGCTCGCCGAGTCTTTTCCCGTTTCCCGTCTGAAATTCGAGCGGGCCGCGCGAAGAAAGCAGGAAACCGAGGAAAATTAAAATCCGTTTCCCTTCTGCCGTTGCGGCGAACGAACGAACGGGTAACCGGGTCTTAGAGGGTGGCCGTTATTCTCCGCGAAGAATCTTCCAGCTCGAGGGTACGGAAGCAATTAAAAACGCGGGCCCGATTTTCATCGAGAGCAAACGCCGGAGCCGCGCCGAGTTTACCGTCCACTACATTTTTAACGGCTCGTTCCTCGCTGCTTCCTCCTTTCCTCGGCTTCCTAATATCAATTAAATCTCACACGCCGAGTCTCGTCCCTGCGGCCTTGGCCAGAGGAGAGCGAGATGGTATCGCCGATTACCCAGTCTTCCGTTCTTCTAATAATCATCCCCAACCCCGTCCCGGTACCATCAGTCCCATGCCAACTTTCGCGTTCCAAGAGTCCTTTTCCCTGTTGGAGATGAAGTGGTCGGGAAGGGAAAAGAGCGTAGATCTGGAAGACTGCTTCGTCGTTCTTCCGCGATCTTGCCACGGATCGTTCTTGTCGTTTTTCTGAAAAATATTTCGCGAAGAAGTTTCTTGCCAAAGTCGTCGCACGATTTTTCACCGACCGTGGATAACGACGTTGAACGCGCTGGAGGGGCCTTGTTTTTCCTTTCGAATGCCCGCAACAACGCCGCGGAAATTGGAAAATTGATAGGCAATTAGCGGAGACGAAACGACCGCTCGCGGAACTCGGTAATTCGAATCGAACGTTTTAACGAGATGAACGTTGTTACGCTCGGCGCGTGTGTAGGCTACGTTGTCGAACGGGATCTTGCGGAGGAAGCTTCAAAGGTTGATAGGTGAACGAAGGGGGTGGATTTTATCGAAGAATTCGAGGTGGACGTTTGCACGGAGAGAGATTCGGCGTGAAATTTTCACGGGGTAATTCTAGTCCTCCGGCTGGCCTCGTTGTATCCAGGTATATTAATCGGCGGTAGGCGGAAAATTAGCCTGTGTAGCGGCACACGGACAGAAATACGCAGCACTGTTACCTATATCGACAAGCCGCGTCACGAATTTGCGGGCATATTAGTCCAGCACTACAGCGCGGAACTAACACGTAATTAACATGGTCGGTGTGCAAACCGAAGACGCGTATCTGTGTCGACACGCAGGGGTTAGCCAGCGCGTGAATTTCCAGATGCAAAATATTTCGCCATGCTCGTGGGTCCAGGAGCGTTAATACCCTTCCGCGGACAAATTGGGGCCCACCGATTGGGAACTACATTCCCGCTCCGTGATCGATAATTACGAGTAGTCTGAGATATCAGATCCGTGGGAATATCGTGACGGCGATTAATTATTTTTAATAGCACGACTTCATCGCTGTGCCTATTGAACCGAGCCGCTGCGCTGGTATCGAAAGTGAGCGTTAATTTCTTTTGTACCCCGTTCTCGTTAAGGGTGTAACGAGTATCATTAATCGTACAACGTTGCGCAGAATGCTTTGCGTATCTTTGCCGGGGCCACGCGTGCCAGTGGTGCGGGTTTTGATTAAAGACCGTGCGCCTCGTTTGAGAACGTAAGTAGTATTAGACACTTGTTGGTCAGACATCGGTCTGGCTACGACGGAGAGCTCGCGGGGGCTACTTTCGGAGTTCGCTCGTTTTTAAATGCCTGTCCCGTGGATTATCCCCATGTCGTTGTTTCGAAAATCATTTACCAACGATCCATTTCGTGTCGAAAAAAGAAAAAAGAAAAAAGAAGGAAGAAAAGTAAAAATACTCTAAATTTGAAAATTACAAATGCCCTGCAAATAAATTTCTAATTGAGATTATTTTTTAATTTCTTCTGGGTCAAGAATCTGTTTAAGGGGTACCTGTTTAAAGGCGTTCTTAACTCTTTCTTTATTACGTATCATCGAGTAATAAAGTGAAATTTAGAGCGACATTTTTGCAGATTTAACACTTTGCACTCGAGAATCGCCTCTCAGTCGCCATTTAATCAGATTCCGAAGATGGTTGTCAATTAATATATAATAATTTACAATTACCCAACGTTGCGTGGAGTATCGAAGTAAACGATTTCATGGCAGAAAATTTTCGAATTACTATTTCTCTGCAACGAAAAAATCGCCGAGTGCAAAGGTTTAATATTTGTCTGTACGCTTAGCAAAAGGGTACCACTGTGCTGCTCTAATCGCCATTGCAATTTTTCATATTACGTACCGAGGAATAAATATTAAAAATTCTTTTTCATTTAACGATTCGTTCGTCAATTTCAATAGCGATGGGAATGTCCTCCGTTCTTCATTGACGTAATTAAATCCGGTATAGCGTATAGCACTCTCGTGGACTAGTATTCCGGGGTATTTCGTATTTTTCAACGCTCCAATATTTAATACCTATTTACCGAAGCGAACGAAGCTTCACTGCACATTTTCGACCGATTTTTTCTCGCAAATTTATTCCTGCCGAGCAGGAAAGTGTAATTTGCTTTAACCCCCGAGATATCCTACGAAAGAGACAGCGCACAGGTTGAGAACCGCTTGTCTATTTTATTCAGCAAATGGAAATACCGGCGAACGCAGATGTCCGAAATACTTTTTAGGTATCGCTTGGTCGGGGCGGAAGGGAAGAAAAAGAAAGGCCGGTATCGACTGGGTAAAATAGCTGTGTAATAAACGAACGGCTATCAATTGGAGGAAAAAAAGTACGCTGGCCAGGGGAAGTGTATAAACGACACGGACGGCGGAACGTGAAGCGAACGTAAAAGCGTTACCGCTGGCGCAATAAACAACTCACTTTACCTTCCTCGGGACGAAGTGAATCACGATCACGGGGATTATCTCGATCTCGCGTGGTTGTCGGCGTCGATTCGAGAAAATCGAATCGCGGCACGGAGGACCACGGGGACCGTAAAACCGGAGGCCACCGGTCGACGCAGCCGTCTAATAGCCACCTGCTGTTAGAAGAGCGGAATCCTCGCGACTCCTGCCGAGAGCCAACGAGATTTGTGTGCTTCGAGGATAAGGGACGCGTTCCTGTCAACAAACGTGCAGACGACGACGCAGGGAGAGATCAATCGTCGAGGATCGAACGCCGGTGTAATTGAACGGTGACGCTAATAAGAGTTAGGCGACTAGTCGTGGGCGTCCCCGGCAATTTCTTCACCGATTTCCACCATTTCCATCCTAACGATTCCACACCATCCCAAAGAGATTTTTCAATTTGCGGTTCAACGTTTCAGATGTCTATCGTATCGAGTCTCTGAGTCGGGACCAATGACGGATATTTGGTAATACCTTGGGAATTGCTATTTCTTGGGTATTGCTTAAAATTTTGAACCACAAACTCTTTACCGGTTTAGCGCAATTTCGCGGAAGTTTGGAATCCCTGATGACGCGTTAGAGATCGTTACGAGTAGAGATCCAAAGGGGTGGAAGGCACGAAACTGCTGGTTCGAAGCTGGTTAGATCGCACGACGGAGTCGGGATCTCTAGGTCAGGATCGAGGATAGCGTTTCCCAGGTAAAACGAAGCGAGACGGGGAGGAGAATATTTCGCAGGAAGATCTCGCGGAGAATGAAGATTGGTCATGCATCTGGCCTCTCCGTGACCGCTGGCTCGGCTCCAGCCGACCTCCACCTATCATCAAAGGGATTATTTTTTATGCTCGAATTAAATTGCCCGAGGCAACGAGCGTTATCGACGTTGGCAGAGGTGATGATTGCCATTCTAAAAAGGGAATTGGCCGACGTTTCGACCAATTTCGGACTTCGATGGCTTTTCCCGGCCTGTTTTGTTTCTACTCCGCGTATCCTTTTTTTCCGCCCTCCCCTTGTTTTACCTCTTCCTCGTCCCCCTGCTCCTTCCCTTTTGTTCACCGTTTCAATTACTATCCTCGACGATCTCGAACACGCTCGGGACGGCGGAACGTTGAAATTACCGTTTGACGAAACAGCCATTACGGGCTAACATCGGGTGCCGCGATTCGTTATTAAAAGGGATCGCGTATTTCATGCATGCGCGGCCGAATAAAATTTCATCCCGGTCCCGCTGAAATACGAATCGAATCCGCTTCATCCGGGCGCACGGTTCCCGTAATTTTCGCTGAATCGCGCAACGCTGGTCCAGCGTTTCCCGTGCGACGCGAGTCACCTGGCTAACCTGTGGCGTTGCCCGACCCTCTCTCTGGTCGCCCAACTGCGTTGCATCGAGCGGAAAAAAAGATTCGCCGCGATTTCGTTGGCGATCCACTCTGCTTTTCCCGAGCTATTCACCTCCTCGTTGCTCTTCACCCGGCACCCCGGATCGTAAGAATCGACGCCGGCTGTCGACGGCGGCTCGCACCCCGACGGAAGCCGGCCAGCGTCGCCAGGAAAAACAAAAACACGTGCCGGTCTTCTGTGTGCGTACGCAATCTCTTAACCGGATCTTTTGGGCGGGTGAATGAAGCTGAAGGCTGTTGATAGTAGGTACACACCGTGGGTCGATAGAATTCGGGCCACGGCCTCCTTGCGAGAGCAGCAGGGCTAGTTTCTCGCGCGGGAGCAAGGGGAATCCCTCGAGTAGCGAGAAGGACGGCAAGATGTACGCGGAGAAACGGAGGGAGAGAGAGAGAGAGAGAGGGAGGGAGAGAGAGGAAGGTGGTGGAAACGGGACGAGGCTACGCGAGGGGTGGGTGGATGGAAGAGGAAAGAGTATCTATTCCCGGTTCTGGCGCGGAGTGAAAAGACACGGAAAACCGACGAGGAAGCTGGCACTCGTCGGAAGGAAGGAGAACGAGGGAGGAAAAGAAGGAGAAAAGGGAAAAATGGTCCCAGGGCTGTGGAGCGAGAAAGGGGGTTGGACGATCGTGCCGTGGAAAGGGAAACAGAAAGGGCGGAGAGGGTGGGAATGAGCCTACGGAAGAGTACTACGGAGCGTCGAATGGAAAAGAGATCAGGGAGAAAAAGAAACAACGGAGGAAAAAAAGGGGTGTACGCGGTAACGGTGGCGGCGCTGGCGATGGTGGTGGTGGCGGCGGCGGCGATGGTGGTGGTGGAAAACAGCGTAACGGAGGATGGAAGAAAGAGGAAGAGGGCATTGGTATTTCGAGAGACGGACAAGCGAACGGGAAGAAGCTAGGTGGAGAAAGACGGACGAAGGATCGAGAGAGCGGTATTCTACGGCTGAAGCGACCCAAGTCGGTCGGCGAGGGGATGAAAGAGGGAGGGGCGAGGGGGGAGGCAGCACGAGCCAGTAAATAGGGGGATAGGTAAGGAAAGAGAGGCACGGGCTGGCAAAGGGAAGAAAGAGAGCTGGATGCTGGGGTCGCTAGGCAACCCTCATGAGCCGCTCGAGGTGCAACCTCGGTACACCCTTATTGCCTTTCCAATTTTGGTGGTTCCCATGCACCTATTTCCCTCGTCCGCCCCCATCGCGTTACAACCGGCCACCGATACCGACCACTGTCAAAGATGCCCTCGGAATCGTCGCTTTTTCGCTTAATCGATAAAATTCTGCCTACGAGCACTCACGCTGCGACCCCCGTCCTCCCTCTGTCCGAGAAATAGCCGACTTTGTCCCTTCGCGCATACCTGCACGTATACGCGGGTGGTACGTTTGCACGAATTAGCCGAAGCGGGGCGAAAGAGAAACTGGAGAATAAGAGTCGGGAGAGCGAATGGAAATACGCGGATGGCGTGCTCCCGACCGGTCGTTTCCTCCGCGTCGCGAGGTTCTCGGTCACGGTGCGTCGCGACGCCGCCGCGACCAGCGATCCCGCAGCGAAGAGAGCAGAGAGAGCGACGAGAGAAGCCCGTGGAAGAGGAACGCAGCGGAGAGAAGAGGGTTCCGCGCAGTCGGGTTCGTTCCGAGGGTGAAAATCCGTCGGGACTACTGGCGTCACACCGTCTAGCTCGATCGTGTGCGGGACACCGACCTCCTGATTGGTCACGGGGGGAGATAAAATTTGGGATCAGCTGTAGCTTGCCGGAGGCCAGCAACCCCCGGTAGACGGGAAAAGCAGAAATGGCCTGCGTATCGTTGCGGTCTCTGTGGCAAAGGGAAACACTCGAGAAAATGACGTTTCTCCGTGTTACCTTTGCTCCCTGGACTCGCGTGAACCTCGCGAACCGATGTCCGTGATGTCCACTCGATCGGCTCGTCTCCTGCTCTCTCGGCTCCACCATTTTTCCGCCTCCAACGTGGATCACATTCGCGGTAATCTGGACACGCGACCTCTCGAATAAATATTTTTCAGAGGCCCCGTCTCGTAGAGGCGAAACACGGAATAACTCTCCCGTGATACCGTGGTAATCGCCTAGAAACCATTCCCGAAGATCCCACCCCCGGTTTCGAGCCTTTTATCTGACCTACCTGGAGAACAGCACGGACGCGCGATAAAAGAACGATGTAAATAGTAGTTTCTCGGTGGGTAAAAAGCGGGAGGAAGAAGAAGAGGAAGACGGTGAGGAGCTATTTATCGCGTGTTTCGTGGCGGAATCCCGCGGGACCGAGGCACAAGGGTCGGGCGAAAAAGTAGAAGCGAGAGAAAGGAGGCGGTCCGTGCTCCATATAAATTGCGCGCTTAACCGCGGATTCGATTAACGG
This sequence comes from Eufriesea mexicana, assembly GCF_001483705.2. NCBI lineage: Eukaryota > Metazoa > Arthropoda > Insecta > Hymenoptera > Apidae > Eufriesea > Eufriesea mexicana. The sequence continues at coordinate 245,052 of NW_016913324.1, read as the reverse complement.
GCTATAAGCGGCGACGAAACGACGAAGAAAGATGCTACGCGAGTTTTAATGAAATAAAGAGGGACGCACCGCGTTGGTTTACAATTAGAAGAATCAACCGCGTGCAGAGAGGCGGAGGTCCCGGTTAATTTATTAGATTCCGTGCCCGGAGTAGGTCCTCCTTTCGACGAGCAGGCAGGAACGATTAACGAGAGGCAGGATCAAAGCGAGCACGATGGCGGGAGGAAAATAAAAATTCCGCCAGACGTCTCTGCTGCCCGATATCGCCGCGTCTCTCGCGTTCCACTATTTATACCTTTCCGTCGGTTCCCGACGTGGAACATCTTCGAGACCACGTATACCCATCACGAAACAACGAGAGGGTCGACTCGTCTTTCGAGGCCCCACGTGTTCTCTTTTCGCGCGAGACCCGACTGCGAGGCAAAGAGCGGGCGCGCGAACCCCAAGACCGATCTCGCAACCTCCTTTCTCCACCGCGATTCGAATTTAATTAAACCAGCAGAATCGCGGCCAGATCGGAGGAGGAAGGAAGCGAAGCTGGTCGGAAGGAGCAGGACGGAGGAAGAGTCATCGATGACGTATAAAAGCGAAGAAAAAGCGGAAGAGAACAGGAGGGGTCCACAGAGGGGGGCGTCGGAGCCCGTTGCCCCGTTCGCACCCATCCATCGATCGATAATGCGATCCGGCGAAGGGTGCACCGGACGAATCGCAGAAATAAGGGCTGCCCTCTCTCCCTCTTTCTCCCTCTTCTCTCTCGCTCCAACCCGCTGCTGCTCTCTGTACCGCGTTCATCTTTGCGACTCCACCCTCACCTGCTAGCTGGAACGAAGGTAGACGAAAGGTGTACACCAGCCAGCCAGCTACCGGCAAGGTTACTCACTTTCCCTATGCGTACTACCGTGCCACGGCTGCGTGAGTATCCGGCTGCACGGGCTCTCGTCTACGTGCACCACGTGCACACGGACGTCTCCGTGCGTGCGTGCACCCTCGTCCGTGTACCGTTGCGCGGTCCAGGGGATGATCGTGGACGTGCGAGCGGAAGAGTGTAAAGAGGCGCACACGGATAGAGCGGTACAGCGAAGATCGGCCGATGTCGTCGGTGTTGGTGATGGTATCGGAGGTGGTGGTACTGGTGCTGGTGGTGTGGTGCTGGTGGTGGTGGTGGTGGTGATGGTGGTGGCGGCGGTGGTGGTGGTGGTGGTGGTGGGTAAGCGACTATAGTGGTGGCGATATCCATAGAGGGGTTGCAGATCGATGGAGCAGTGACGTCGCGGGGAGCGGGAAGCTGCGTCTCCATGGTGACCGCCAACGGACCCGACAGCTCTATGTGTACGGTCCGACCAGCGGGCTTGAAATTTTATTAAATTTCATTTGTGCCGTTCTTCCTGTTCCTCTGCTTCTCTTGCACCCGTGTAGCTGTCCTTGTCCGACCCTCGCTTTTGTCCTCGTTCTACTCCAACGACCATCGCCACCCCTCGCCACCCCACGCTGCCTCGCGCCACCCCTCGCCTCCTGCCACCCCCTGCCACCCCTTACGTCGCTTTTCTTTTTATTTTCCACGCTTTTCGCCGCTTTTACGCGACCAACGAAGGAAACGGCGGGTTTCGGTCATCCTCCCCCTTTCGCTTGTAAAAAGGAGCAGAAAAAATGACGCGCGCGATGCTCGTCGAAGAGGCGAGGAATTGCTTTCCAGCGTGGAAGGTTGCGCGATCTCTTTCCCCCTTTCTCCTCTCCCGTTTCTCTTTTTCCCGCTTCGAACGAACGACAGGTCGATTCTTCGGCGTAGTTTAGCGAGATTTCATCGAGAATCGTTAGAACGTCGAACGTAGTCGCGAGACCGACTAGCCCCGGGATTAAAAGTCCACGACGATTTCTCCGCTCTCCGTTCTCCGATCCGTTCTCCGCTACCTTATTCACCCCCTGTCGCCCGCTCTCTCTCCCCGGGTCCCTCGTCTACTTTCCTATTTGCTCGCCGGGAACACCTTTCAGCGACGAGTCACGGAACGATACAAGGGATTCCGATTAGCCTTTGATCCCGCGACGGTGGCCATTATTTTTCCCGATGACACGTTGCTCCAGGCGAGAGACGCCGCTCTGTGAGCGCGTAAGTAAAGGACGAGGGGGACGCGGGGAGAGGAAGCCTCGGTTAATCTTCCTCCTCTTCGTTAATCTTCGAGCCGAGCGAGAGAAGTTCTTTTCTGGCATCCACAGACCCGAGTCCTCTTTCGCCCCTTATCCCGTTGAATTTACGGGCGAAATGACGAAGAGGGTGTCTCCTTGTGTTTTCCATGGCAAACTCGCGGCAAACTTCTGCCCGATTACCGGCTCGCTCCAAGTTTATCCTTTTTCCAACCCCCTCTTCGCCTCCCCCGCGTTGCACCGCGGTTGGAGGTCGTTGATCATAATCGAGCAGCCGGTTTCCACGGGCATACCCTTTTAATCGACCGCTGAATTTCGAACATCCTTATCTCCAGTGTCGGTGGATCGCTCGTTCGATCCGCGCGTTCGAGATATCGTTACGAGCTACCCTTATTCGAGCTATCGAGCAAGAAGATGCGATGTTCATAGGCCGTGTCGTTAAAAACGCAAATTAATTTAAGTTGCCGCGTATCCCGGCCGATGCAGCCTGCCGCTTCGATTTCACGCGCTCATGATCTTGGCTAAGTTCGCGTGGGAAAGCGGGGGCTGCACATGGTGCGCGACGCCGCTGCATCATCGATTAAGCTGTTCGACGGCCGCGATCATTTTCGGGGTCCCCTTCGATCGGCCAGTCCCCTGTTCCCCATCTCCTTTCCCTTTCCTCTTCATCCTCGTTCATCCAATCGATCTCGCACGCCGTACACGCGTATTCCTATTTTCACGGCGGCTTTAATAACGCGGGATTGTAATTATTTCCGAGGCGAAATGAATAAAATAAAGACGCTAGGGTCGCGGTGAAATCGCGGAAGGAAGAAAGTGAAAATGAAGCTCCTTTCAGCCGTCACTCGGAGCCCATCTCGTCCCAACGCCCTCCTCTTGTATCCTTTCAGCGTGTCGTCAATTTAATTAAGTTCAAAATTCCGCGAGTCCAATTCCGCTCGACGGAAAAAGAACGTCCGGAGAAGTTGGCGAATCGATGAACGCGCTCGTCGACGAAACTACCTCGTGCTCTTTTGCCGTTCCCCTTTTTCTTCCCCCTTTCTCTCTCTCCCTCTCTCTTTCTCTCCTCTCCTCTCGGTTTTCCTCCTGTTCCCTTTTTTCCTTTTAATTCTCCGCGACAAGGTGGAGGAGAAGTTCACCGATGACTCAGAGAGATAAAGCGGGAGAAAATGGAACGGTGAACGGCTGCTGCGAGTGATTTACATCTCCGACGAGGTTTCCTCTCGTCGGTATAAAACCGAAACGATCCGATTGAATTTGTTGATCCACCCTCGACCCTCGGGGGTCGCGCCATCGGCCAAGGAACTCGTCACGAAGGACCAAACGATCCGCGATTTACGCGATTCGAGACGCGCGAAACGATACTACCCGAGTGCTTTCCGTAATTATTCGTAATTATTCGTCGCCTCCGAACGGACGTTTTCCGAACAGCAACGTGCCTCGACGATCGTCCAGAGGGGTCGGATCGAATCGAGTCGGATGACGGTTTACGTCGATCGACTCGGTCGCTCGTATCTGCCAGGCAGGCATTCGAAAATCGTGGTCAGGAATCTCGTTTCGATCACCGGCTCGGCGATTTAGGTGCAGCCACTTCTACGACGATACTTGGTGCCACGAGGAAAGATATTCCGTCGGATAGGGACGATTGGACGAACGGGTGGACCATGGTATCCGTGGAAATTCGGCCTGGGCTGCTCGATGGAACCGCATCGACCCGCCCCGCGCCAGCTGCGTGGAAAGAATGGTCTGCACTCCGCTGCCGGGCGATCTATGATATTCCGCGAAAAAAGGAAAGTCTGGAGCAGAGCGAACGGAAAAAACGAAGCTGGGAGAGGAGTGCAGAAGACTTCGATCGCGAGCGGAAGATCGGTGCTCGCCTCGATGTATCAACGACGATGGCGCGGTAGGGGTAGCGAGGCTCGCATTCGCTGCCACGGGGAAAAGATAAATACGGCAGGGGTAGTGAATGAAACTAGCTAAGGTCAAGATATTTATAAATCGCTTTGCCGATGCTATCATCGGGAAAAATAGCGAAAGAGACGCGAAACTCTGTATCGTTTATCCGGATTTAAGCATCGAAACGCGGTAATCCGGCAGAGGGGGTGCGGAATCGGAAATGATCCGGGCCCGCGACTTTTCTCTTCCTCCTGTCCGTAAATCCCTAATTAACCGCGTCTCGTCGTGCGCCGGGCTCTCGATTGTTTTCGTGGATGACCCACCGAAAACGGTGCGATAATTTTTGCGATCACTGCACCGACCGAGCCCGCGGCCGGACAGAGGCAGCTTGGCTGGAGAACGACGGAGAGGGATGAACAGAGCTGGAGAGAAAGAGAGAAAGGGACGAGGGGGGTTAGAAGGGGGAGAGTAGGAGAGGGAGAAAGAGAGCGAGAAGCCCCGGAAGGGAGAGGCGCGTACGTTCAGCAAATAAAAGAGGAAGAAAGACGGAAAGGAGCGGATCGCGCAGAGGGTGAAACGAGGAGGAAGAGAGCCGGAGGGTAATCGAGAAACGAAGCGAGAGAGAAGGAGAAGAATGGTCGGCGAAAGGGAGAAGGTCGAGGGAGCAGCGGGTGCGAGACGAACGAAGAGAAGGAGATGGCAGAAGGGGTAGGTTGCCGGTGGTGGTGGGAGGGGCGGGTGTCGAGGGGGTGTGTTTGGTCCGGGAACTCACGGTGATGCTGTATTGATCCGAGTGCACGAGCAGAGCTAAAGTAAGCCGAGGCTGGCAGAGCGTTGCCTTGGCAACCTCCTCCCTCATCCCTCAGGACTTTCCATCGGTCGGACCAGCCCCTCGCACCGAAAACCACCCCCGAACGAGCCGTTCCTGCGCCTCCCGTCTTCCCTCTGCTTCCATCTCTTGCTCCTTCTCTCTCTCGCCACCCCTTCTATCTCGCTCTCCCTCTCTCTCTCCCTCTCTCTCTCTCTCTCTCTGTCCTCACCAGGTCGATCTATAGGTGTTAAACGAACGCCCGGATTCTCTTCGTGTCCTCGTATACGCTGGATCCCGTTAGATGTGGATGGAGGTTTGTACGTTCTACGTGGGCGTACGCGAAAGATCCTTTTTCCAGTCGCGCGCACGTAGAATCGCTCCTTCCGGGGTCTTCGACACGTACTTTTTCTTTTGCCTCCGCGGAAATAATCTCGTCTATCTGCCTGCTCCGTTCGCGTTGCCCGCGAGAAGCTCCATCCGAAGTTCGCTTCCTCCCATGGCCGTTGTTTCCTCGAAGCGCGTGGAACGAGCGTGTCGGTGGATGGATCTTGGCATAATTGCGGAGATTCCGATATAAACCGACGGGGAAGCACGAGTCTCTCCGCCGATATTTTCGCCTCGGTCCACAGTCTATCGTTTAACGACGATCTTGCAAATTTCGATCGTGTTCCTTTGTCGACTCGCGAGATTGGACGATTTGTATGAATTTTTATTTCATTTGCATCGAGGAGTACCGGCTCGTTTGAAACCCCGCGATAAGATAAAGGTAGTCGCGCACATTCCGACTGGCCGAAATTCGAGAGGCTCTTCCATCGAGCAATCCGTTTACGACGGAGGGTGCTCGACCCAGAAAGATTCCGTATTTATTTTGCCACAAATAGGCAACTTACCGCGGACAATTTATCGAGCGCAATCGCCTAGAAACCAATTTTATTCCCTATCCGCTGGATTCGTGGAATGGTACAAGACGCGTATACGCGTATACGACAAAAGGTGTCGATCTCGATCCATAAATCGTTGAATCGCGAACGAAGACAGGGTAATTTCGGTGAATTTTAAGAACGCCGAAACCCTCTTGAACGCACGAGTTCGACGAGGGTGCGACACCCGCTTAAACAATTCCAGCCTGCTATATACGCGTATATATATAGCATTACAGCCCTCGTTTCTGTGCCAAAGATTTGGCCACCTCGAGGACTCGCTAGGGGTTGAGAGACTGCAACATTATGCCGGATTGCGTATAGTAAACATTTCGGCTACGAGTAAAACTAACCCCTACCCCGGGCAACTATTTCGACCAGAAGGGATGGTTACATCGTGTGATTCAGACCCGAGGGTATTATCGATATTCGAAATTCTACGAGCAGCAGATACGTACTTTCCGGCAAGTTAATGCAAATTAACGTGGTCGCTTCGTACGAGATCGCGTTTCTGTTCCAGATTTAGGGTACGAGGGGTGCAAAAGCATTTTTCGCGAAATTCCCTCGAATTTTTATTCACACGCAATGTCTAAGATAGGAAAAAGTAAACGACTGAAAACGCTCGTGATAAGCCAGTCAGCTTTGGAGCATGATAAATGTACAGCTTCGGGAACATCTTCGGAATTGTATAAATCTCATCCACGCAAAATGTTTCCGGGTTTCATGGATCTACTTTACATGTGGTCTCGAGCCAAGTATGACGTAGCTGGATTCTCTCGACACTTTGAAATTCTGGTTGCATTCGCGTAAAACAAATTTCCTTTCCTCCTGGCACGGACAAGCGTGCAAGTAGATGGTGTTTTTATTACGTCTGCGCAATACTCTTCCCTGCATAAATCTATTTTAATTCCTCCCGAAAACGACAGCTTCATCGTATCGATACACCAAGGACGCGGGCGTTAAATCAAACGGCACATCTTTTTGCACGGAAATTGCAATTTTTCAACTTCCCCTTTTTTCATCGACGCTAATGCATTTACTACATCCACAGGCGAAACGAGGAACAAAATTCTATTCCCGATATCTCCGTGTCCCGACCACTGTTTCCGTAATTAAAAACCGAAAATCGGGAAACAGAAACAGGAAGTACAGGTACGGAAAAGAAGTCGAGGGAACGAGGAGGAAGGAGGAAGG
>NW_016913324.1:228077-236858 GCF_001483705.2 Eufriesea mexicana | reverse complement strand
GGAAAGAGGAGGACGAATGGAATACCACGTCGATTCTAGGTATCATTTGAAACGCGAATGTTCATCGCAAGTTATACATAAAAGCTGACGAAAATCCTAGCTACCACCCCCACCCGCTCGCTTGCCGTGCGAACTGCCTCGATTCCCGTGGTATTAATTAAAACGAAAACAAATGAAAAAGGAGAGGAGGACGGTGAATAAAAAAAAAGAGAAAAAAAAATAGAGAGAGAGAAAAAGAAAAGAGAAGCACAAAAACATTTACGCGACGGCGAAAAATTCGCATTGTACCAGGCAAAGGAGAGAGTCGAACGCCGGCGATACAGAGTTTTCGTCGAACGTGTTCGTTGCGAATGACAACCCCCTGTGTGTCGTGTGCACACGACAGATGCAGCGAACAATATGGCCCGACGTGTGTGCGCGTAGTCGGTTTTGATTTCGGCGTTATTATGCCCACGGTCAGGTATAACGCACGCCAGAGAACGTGTCAGCCGTCGATCCGTCGTTATTTCGTACTCCACACCGAGACCCTGTTCGCTGTTCGCAAAATTGATCTGCAACGTTACACGCCAGAGACCCGTGCATCGCGATACACTCCGCGATGCATTTCCGCTGCTCACCCCTGTCATTTATGAAATTTTCTCCGCCCCTCCTCGCCTCTTCGCCCTTCGCTTCTCCCTTTTTTCCCCCATCGATTCCCGTGTTCCCGAATTTTTCTTTCTTCGGACACGAATAAACCGACGAGTTCCAGGCTTTCGATTAGCAATATGCACCATGGATCGCGCGCGTGCAACGAATATCTATGAATTTATTCGCCTGCATCCTCGACCCTCTTCGTCCAGGACCCTCCACGAGGACAAATATTTTATGGAAAATTAGAGGAACGAGGTAGGAAAGATTAACGAATAGAGAGTACGGGAAATTTATGTGAAAATATCGTAGAGAGAGAACGAGTTGCAAAGTTTGGATGGTGTTTCGTTAAGCTACCTGCGTGGTTCACTAAAGGCTTGTAAATTTCGAAGAAGAAACGGGAACATGGTTTCGCAGCGGTTAACGCTATAAAAGTGAGCCACCCCTCGAGTCAGGGGAAGCATCCGAGAGACGAAGGGGCAAAAAGCCGCGTTGCACCCCCCGAATGACGGGCCCTTCCCGGTCCATCTGGGCATCGACCTATTCGGATGGTAAGAAGCGGGTGCATCATCTCCTGGAACTTATTCGGATGTTCACCAGGGTTCGCCAGTCGTTGGTCCAGGCCAGCATCCAGCGTTCGACGGTCACTCGTCCTGTCGGAGGAGGCTCGAACTACATTTGGGGTTGCAGGCGGTACACCCTCTGCGCAGGGCGTCTGCAAACAATAGACGCGTGCGTGGTCCGTGTGTGTGAAGGAGTCTCGTCTGTGGGCGATAATTTCATTAAGTACAAATGTATCGACTCGAGTGATGGAAAAAGGAAAACCGGTAGACGATAGCGGGACACGTGTGTGCTGACTGGATAATAAAGAAACGGCGAACAGAGGGTGAATGATCGAACGCTGCCTCGTGGAGGCGAGGCAAACAGCTGGCAGCGCGCGAGCGTCGGCGTATCATGGCAGAGATTGGCGTCGTTTGAGTCGTAAACAGTGACATATTTACACCGGGTGAAACTGCTGGCAAAGGATACGAAGAGGCCAGGCGAAACGTCGCGATCCGAGCCCTATCGATCGCCATTCTCGATCGTGCCACGACGGAACAGGGATATACGTTGGAGGGATGGCCGGTTACGCGGTGGTGCGCAAAAAATTTTGCTGATCCTCGCTGCATTCGGGGGATCCTGCGCCGTGCATGACCGGCAGCGGAAAGAAATTTGTCGGTAAGTGTTGCGGTTACTATTGATTATGTTATGCTTGTCGATGATACCGTTCGCTCGATACTTCGCGTCACTCACGCGTAAACGATGATAACCGACCAACCGACGTTTCCATGTCCACGAAGAAGCCGCCCCTGTTGATCCGTGCAAGCTCCGTGTCGAAATAGAAGGAAATACGTTTAGAACCGGGACGAGAATCGTTCGAGGATGAGATCGTACGACGGCGAGAGCAGCTCCACGGAGGACGACGACAGAAGAGAGGGCCTTCCCGAGGCGCATCTGCAACAAGGATCTTGGCAGCGGTCAGCCTCGCATCCTACATGGGCCTGGGAGCATCGTGCCGCCGTGTGTATCATTATGTATCCTAACATAATACCGATTATATTCACCGACATTTCTTGCACGAATGTTTACACGAGATTAAGTAATTTACGAATATTTGCCAGAGATCGATTTATCCCTAATTATATTCACCGCTTTATCGTTACTTCAGCATCCATTGCCACCGCAATCAGCAGCTTCGCTCGAGTCCATGTATTCAGTACCTGGAGCGTCTCACGCTAGTGTTTCCGCTCCTCCAGCTGGTTACTCGTCCGAGCACCCTCAGAGTGCACCTGGAAGGAGGACTCCCTTGGGTGCCGTCGGCCTCGGCGGTTTCTATTTCCAGCAGCAGCCCCAACCGCACGCCTCATCGAGTGCTCTTTCCGATGAAAACAGACCAGACCAAGAAAGGTATCAGAAAGTGTATAATAAAGATCGAATTAACCCGATCCAACGACACGTTTATCGACCACGATGTTCCCCACGCGGACAGACCCGGTGCGTCGAGACTGAACTGCCCGCCAAAATCGAAAACCACGCGCCAGGGGAAAAGCATGCGGTTGAATATCAACGCCAGGGAACGCAGAAGAATGCACGATTTAAACGACGCGCTCGACGAACTTCGATCTGTAATTCCTTACGCACATAGTCCGTCCGTGAGAAAATTGTCCAAGATTGCCACCCTGCTCCTGGCGAAGAATTACATTCTCATGCAAGGTAAGTAACAGCGGCAGGACGACCTTTAGGTATAAAGGACGACCTTTGCGATCGTTTAATTTCACCTGTGTTCGTCGAATCGTTCCCTTCAAATTACACGCTCCGCACAGGAAACGCTTTGGAGGAGCTGAGAAGAGTGATAGCGGTTTTGCAGTCGCCTCATGCTCACACCACCGCTCTGCCACCTACACCTGTTTCCTACGATTTGTTGCACGGATTCCCAGGTAAATTGTTCCAAGGTGTGCAGGATATGCCGGGAATTCCGACGACCGACCCCCAAAGCGTCACAGCTGGTGGACCTCCGACTGATGGCACCGTGGCCAGTGGAGAATCGAATTAAAGATTCGAGCCTTTGTTTCCTTGACTAGCTGTAAGATTGAATCGAGAATGAAACGTTAGAGGTTGGAACCGGAGATGGTTCGAGCGGGGAAAGTATCGATGGATTTCTTACTATACGGTTTACAAGATGGAGGAACGGTAGGTGGTGTTACTTTTAGAGTCGATTACGATTTTGATGAATATATTGCGGGAATATTCAATGACACGCAACACGATTAATCTTCCAGTACAGAATCCGACGATTCGTTTTAACATTAAGTCTATAGTACGAAGACGTTAGCCTGTAAGTTGGAAAACGCGAGTCTACTTGTTGATATACAATGAAAGTATTAGAGGTGAAGTATTAATTCGAAGGTGACGTACACTGTTACGAGTTCGATAAACACGAAGTCAATACTAGTACTTACGGTTGATGCTCCTAAGATGAAAGTTTATGAAAGTACTAGCAATTAAAAGTAATTAACTTACGGTTTACGATTACTAACAAGAGCAATAAGTGACGGCATATTTCTGTCTCTGGTGAACGGACATCGATTTCTAACGGGAAAGGAATAACGTTAACAGCGCGAATTTTTCTCCTATCTTTTTTTCGTCTTCGAATATCAAACATCAACTGCCAGAGAGAGAAATAATGTAAGGATTATTGAGCCATCGATTGTATAACTTATTTATATACATAATGCGTTTATTAAGAGTTTACTACGATGTGCCAAGAATATATCCATTTTCTGCGAGAATAATCGAACACGTGGCCCTGGACAGAGGACGGAAGTACTCCTAATTAACAATGAACTTTTAATTTATTGGATCTTACTTTAAGCCTGGAATCTTCCGTTCTTCGACAGGTCCAGGTGGAACGTTGTATAAAAAGTCTAACGGCGCCGTTAAAGTGGCAAGCAATAACGATTATTATTACATTATTCATATGGGATTCCTAATGACAGTGGTCGTTAAATAACGATAAAAGTGTGCAGACGCTACACTAACGACGAAAAACAGACGAAAATGTTTGTTGTAGAGTGTAGATATCACTGTTTAGTGCTCGAATAAAATCTATTTAAGAAAGTTATGGATCGGCCAGGTGCGCTGAAAGAAAATCGCTAAATGTCAGGAAAAGAAAAATAGTCGTATTATCTTGCCAGATTACAAGCTTCGACGAGATAAGGAATAAAAGAAACGGTTTGTAATTGGTGTTCTTTCAGAGCAACTGTACTATATAATTTTGATTGCAAAATACTTCAAAATAAGTCAATATATCGATAACATTTTTCAACGTAGTAATAGTTTAATATCACGCGGTATATCGGATTACTTCTCGAATTTGTATTTGTAATTCGTTTTTAAACGAGACACAAGTTTCTAATTAAGCTGATGATTATCGATCTAGTTGCAGGCAAAGAGACGAGAAACATGTGAGTCGTTTAATGAAAAATTACCAACCCTTGCAACTCGATACATCGAAGACGCATCTAGCATAATTTCGAACTACCGCCATAATTGGCGAAACCAACGAGAAAATTTATTGATCGATAGTAGAAAAAATATGAATATCTTGTATAAAGTGACGAATGAAAATTTCAATCATAAAAGCGTTAGCTATTTGTATTTAATTTTTACAGATTAATTACGTATTAAGAAAAATAGATATTTATTATCTGAATAATCGGCCACGAGATCAGCCGGTGGCGCCATCGCTACACCGCGCGACAAAGTAGCAATTTGACTCTGTTCGAGCATTGTTTGAAAATCAGGCACAATATAATTGCGAGATTTAATTTTTGATTTATAGAACTGCACGAAAGAATGTATTACAACCAACGTACGATACAATGAAAATGAATTGTCTTTTGAATCGAAAGATGAATTTCGTTCAAGTTTGAAACGTTCGACAAGTGGCGCCATCATGGCCGCCACTTAGCGGAGCATTCACTCGATCGTCTTCCGTCCTTCTGGGAGGACCTTACACCGTATGTGCCTGATTCGACGGGGCTTATTGTGTGCGTGCCTCGTCGGTGGCTTCAAGATGGCCTGCAGGCTGCTGCTGCGCGCCATGGTGTGATCATTTGATTCACGGTGCTTGTGCCTCTGTAAACGTTTCGTGAAAAAGTTCGTCAGTGTCGGAACGACGACGTGATTCAACCGGCTGGTAACTCGAGGCAACCTGGAAATGTGACGATCAACTGAAAACCGGTAAGTCATCGCGTAGACGGTATTATTTTCTGCTTCGCGATAGCTGAATTGCCGGTTGTGATTTCATCGTAAATTCAGTGACGTAGTCATTCGGAAAAAAGAGTGAGTGTGGTTAGGGGGACAAACAGGAAAGAAACGGAAAGGTTAGACTGTGACAAACAGATTTACCAGACGGCAACAAACTTTCTTTCTTTTCTACTATACGAGCATGCAGTAGTGTAGCATGATAAGACGGTAGTTTCGTGTCACAATTGTTTTCGAGGCGAGTTGCTTGATAGGTTATGATGTCATAACCGTCCACAGCTCGCGCAATCTCTTTGTCTTCGTTGCTCGCTCGTGATCACGTATCTTTACGTTCGTTAACCTTGTCTTTCACGTATTCGTCGATAAAATAGAACGAAACGAAGTGCTGGTAACCATGTCCCAAAGAAAGGGACTCGTGGATAATGGTATATCGAAGTAACGAAACGATATAACCGTTGCACTTTTATACGTATAGTACGTAGCTTTCGTAGCGTAATATTTTCCGTCGCGAGTGGGAGAACTAACCTTACCTCTCGATTGGGCGAAAGACGCACGACGGGGTCGCTATTGGTAGTCCTTTCTACATACCTGGCACGCAAAACTTACCTGCATTCTCAGTCAGGTCGAGCTTCAAGACTTTTGCCAAGGTTTATTCTTTTTTTTTTATTTCATTCTACAGAAATACGTTTCGTTGTTTAGTTTTTTTCGTATCGCGAATGGTGTGCCGAACTATCATTGTCGAAAACATCGATTTTAAAATTGCCAATAGAATTATCGATATTACACCGATCGATGCGAATTCGAACGGTTACGAGTGGATTTATATAGTACCCTCTTTGTCGACCGAAAACTCGTCGAGATTCGACAGAAATACAGAAATATCCGTTTTCATGAGCAGCCAACACCACGTTTCATAGTCACTTGTGAACAGACCATTGGCCAGCCTGTGCTTATTTGCCGTTGACGTCAATTAAGGTCGAAATACCTTGAAACAGTTTGATTCATGATGCTCTTCGACGAAGGATTAACTTCATGGACAATATCACGCGTTCACGAATAATCACGTAGGAATGGTATCGTGGCTCTTGTGAAGGTAAATAATAACAAAACTTCTTAAACGTTCGTTAAATCCTCGAGCGTGACATCCTGACATACTATCTTCTGTGCTTACTTCCGGTCTATTACGTTTATACGTTATTTCCCATATTTATAATAGAATAACTGTACTCATTTTCCATTAGTCGCATTCTTTTCAACTACAGTTATTTTTATGACTCGAAACAACTACGTACGTAGAATTTATTAGTAACTTTATGAAAAATAATTCCGATAAAGAATTCAATTTCAAGAAACGAATATCGTTTCTAGATTGCTCAAAATTCAACGATCGTCTTCCATGATGATTCCCTTCGATTTCGTTTAAAGAAAAAAAAAAGAACCCTAGAATTTTTTTAATCGGGTAACGATATTATCCGAGGTGCAGTGAAGAATTTTTATGGTAAAACTCGTTTCGTAGCAAAGTATTTAGGTTCGATAGCCGAACGCGGAAAAGAATTTCCATCCTTATCTGGTCGAGGTAACCCAAAGTACAAAAGAAGTTACTCGTGACGCATTTCCGGTAAACTTATCTCAGGTGTATAAAATGTACGTCGACAATTGGCACGCGTGACGTACAGCATTAACGATAAAAGCCAACCTCACCTACGTTACATTACGGGGACGTGAATTTTTGGGTAAGAATCGTGAACGCGTTTTATACGTACAAGCAACAAGTATGTAGCATACGTTAATTTTTACGAGTGCGCATAGCTGCGATTGGCAGAGGTGTCCGCGCATCACGACATTACGCAAACATACTGCGCGATCGGGAAATCGTTCCGTATAATAAGATACATTTTATTCGATGTATGGAGCGTGAAAGTAATGTTAGAAAACAGATATAAAGCATCGAGGAGATATTTTGGCGAGTTGGGGAACGAGGCGAATTCCTGTATATATTTACCAATGTATACAGTTCGTGTTACTTATTTTTGAACCGGCTATCAAATTATTTGGACGGTTCGAAGCTATTTGAATTACTTGCTTCGATTTTTATTATTCCGATTATTCATAATTTCAATTTTATCATTCCTAGTATTCGAATCACTCCGGTGGTCTTTATTATATAAATATATCAATAAGATTATCCCCGATTTGTGTAATAGGAAACGAACATATGATAGGATACCGATCGTGGCATTCGACACTTGGGTTTTCAGGGACCTACCTTATCTACAGTTATCTACATTGTGTCGCTCGATGAAAATTCGAGCTCGGTGGTAAAATATTAAAAAAATTTGTAAATTACAAGGAAAGAAACGAATCACGTTATTCTTTTTGTGGTCTTTAAAAATATTACGGCCAGACTTGAAGCTTTCAAGTGTGTAACTGTATACAATATAGCGTTTCTTTCATGACGAGTACTTGATGAACCAAAATTGTCGTTGGGTCAAGGATTAGTGTCTGATTGAATTATCTTAATTCGCATTTGTTTTCGCACGGAGAACGGTAATCGAAGCGTACCAGTGCAAAAGTTCCTTGACTCTGCGTGTTTCATGTAAGCCATAACATTCTTGCTTATCAACCGTGAAACCGAAAGTGATGTCTGCCGGGTGACGACTCGTTTCGTTATCGATATCGCGCTGGCAGTTCTCTCTGTTTACGCACAAGACTCACCAGCCTTCGTTTTTACGATTTGCTTAAAAATACATCACACTCGAGTAAGTAGCAATCTGTAGAAGGTATCAAAGAATTATTAAACGAGATTGTTAGCGTTTTAAACGATAGATCGATACATGTCAGATGACCTCAGATTACTCGCAAATTGATCTTCGTACGAAAAAAGATGTTCGAATAGAGAGGTTATGTTCGATCGAGGAAAACGTAGCGCGGTAATAATTGCTATAAAATCTTTCTCGAAGCTATAAAGGTTATGTTTCTTGAGATTCATTGTACGTGGTTAATTAATGTTTGACATTTAACATTATGCAAATTCATAAGTAATTAGCATGATCATCCATAATCATTCGGTAATTAATAAATTCATTTCGCATATGCGGTTTCTGAGAATAATATTTTCAATCTACCATAATATTTTCGACTCTTTCTTCTTGAAAATTACGAGGTAGAAAAAGTAACGTGAAAAAATAATCTCTACATCATGCGTCAATTTTCATGCCACGTAACATTTTGAGGTTAATCGAGCACTCGTTTCCGTGATCGAATATCGCTGAATTATTTCGAAATCTGACCTGCTAATTGACCTTTTAATTGTTCGTTATAAAACAATGCAATCATCCGTTAGGGAAA
>NW_016913324.1:219116-227526 GCF_001483705.2 Eufriesea mexicana | reverse complement strand
AGGATGAAATTGGAATCATCAGAAATCGTATTAGAAAGTTCATCGCGAACACTGTAACCGTGTTAGTTTGCCACGAAAGAATGTGTGTATATGATATCTCTGCACGATAACAACATATCTACCTTCCATTGTTGCATATCAGACACCCCTCTTCTGCTGTCTCTTATTATCCCATTTCGTAACAGAATTTACGCAAATTTTGTATTTTCTCGTATCTTTATAAGTAAAGATATTCATACATTAACATCTACGCAATTTAAAATTACAATTATATGGATATACGTATACGAACGCTGAAAATATTCTTCGACTAATTCTTTTTAGGAAAAAATTAATCACGAGTTGTATCCGTTAAAGTTGTCACGTGGAATAGTAAATTATGACACATTCTGTATACGTTTCAGTTCTCTGTTCAGGATTAAGAATTGGATTTTTTCCATATGTTTACCAACAAACGTCGCTTATGAACGGAGACAAAAAACAGGGGATGTGTGTGAATGTGAAAGCAAGGCGGACTGGAATTCGTCGCTCGTGTGACGTCGCACTATACTGTTTTCTTTCTTTCTTCCTTCATTTTCCGTCTCTTTCTCTCGATAGTTTTGGATTTATTATTTTTCATTAACGAACAATCAGAAAACCAGGGAACGGTGGGTGGAGGTGAGAGCGTCGAGTGAAAAATGGTGAAACGAGAGAGCAGACGAGAGAGGGAACACGGCGGTGGAAGGGGGAGAGAGATGAAAACAAAGCGGACGCAGCCGCCAGGGCAACAATGGCGCATCGACCCGCCAAAACTCGCGCTGATGCGCAGAAACGCGTGCGTCGCGTCTGCTCAGACCGAGCAGTATTCCAGCTAGTCTATTTTATTCTTCGTATCGTGGTTATTTTGTCAGTACGATCGATTTTTCGACGA
Organism: Eufriesea mexicana; assembly: GCF_001483705.2. Classification (NCBI taxonomy): domain Eukaryota; kingdom Metazoa; phylum Arthropoda; class Insecta; order Hymenoptera; family Apidae; genus Eufriesea; species Eufriesea mexicana. Next base: position 226,616 of record NW_016913324.1, on the reverse strand, counting down.
AAACGATAAATCGAGATAAATCATCTTCGCAAACGGGCGAAATACTGCGCCGTACGAACGCGGAGAAAAAAAGCCAGACGTCTATTCGCCTGATGCGCAAAAGCATGCGCAGTGGGGCTCGTGGAAACGACCGACTCTTGACTAACGTAGTAGCTTCTCTGCGGCTGAATTCCTTTCAAACTCGTCGTTTTTGTTTTATTTTTCCTCTTTCTTCGTTCAGCTCGTCGAGACAGTGATTGCTTAATTTATCGATTATCGGAAAGTAGGAATTTACCGTAGATATCGTTTATTTTAATAGGAACGGATGTTTTAGTTGGACTTCAAGCTTTAACCTGACTTTGGAGGTTACGTTAAAAATAATTGATGATAGAAATAGGAGAAAGTTATCGCAGTATCGCCATTTTCCAAGGTATCGTATCGACATTATCAACTACGTAGTGCTCGGTTTGCAGAACCTAATACACCTTTGTGAGCAATTCTACAGGAAGGGATCAAAGCGGAATTTGCGACGATACGCAGAAGCATACATGTCGCTATCTTACCTTCTCTTTTATTGCTGACCACTCGCATACTGGACTTTTCAGCGGTGGAACGGGGAACAAAAATAATCATCGATGACTGCGAATTTTCAGGTTAGGTCAGGGAAGAAATCAGGAGGAATGTGAATATCGTATGAGAACCGAATATCATCGTATTTAAAGGTACAAATAAATTCAGAATACATTCGTCTTATAATTCAAACTATAAATCCTTTACGTTAGACTTTCTTGTAACCTTATTTCTATTGTCAGTATCCAAAATAGAGTACCCGAGGTCTAAATTGAAAGACTCGATTGGACGAGGTTGACAGTGTTCTTCCTACTTTTTTCTCGTTTGGGTTTCAATCTGCGAGGCGATGTAACCTCTTCTAGAAGTCTTCAGGTATCCTAGAGAATCCTTCGTTCCAGTTCGTTCCCATGAACGGGGCAGGACTGAGAAGTATGGTCCAGGATGGATGAAGATCAGGTACCGTGGTTGCCCTGGCAACCGGCATTGATCCCTCCCCTCTTGTTCTACCGTCCTTTTCGTCTCTCTTCCACTACACATTATTGGTCTCCCTCTCTCTCTCTATTACGCTCGGTTCTCTATATCTTTACCCTTTTCTCTCTCTCTCTCTCTCTCTCTCTCTCTCTCTCTCTCTCTCGATCGCCAGTGCGAACACACAGATACAGATGTATACACAGATTTGGATGTACACGTACATCGGTGAGCAGCAAGGCACAGAAGAGAAAAATCTTTTTTCTCGCTCTGTCTTACTTATTCTACCGCTTTTGCCTCTCCTTTCGAGCCTCTCTTCACCCCCGTTCGACGAACCTTTTGCCTTTCGTTCCGTGGTTCTCGTTAACTTCGAATGCAGTGTCGATCATTCGTCATCTTATTCGTGGTTGCATAAGAGGCTAACGGTCGTCCTGGGGGTGCAATGGAGCAGAAGGATCGAAGGAAGAGGGGGAAAGCGTGCGACGGCTCGCGGAGCAAGAACGTGCTATTTAGGAGAACGTAGTTGTCAAAAGGCATACAAGGTGATGGCAGAGAGGAGCGGAGGCGGAGAGTGGGAGAACGAGGGAGAAAGATACAGGCGAAAGTAGGAATTCTCGATCTCTTAACAGAGCGTTGCCAAGCAACTGATATTGTTTCCATTGTTGTGGCTACGACGTAAATATTTGAGGCGAGCGCCCGCTGCCCACGAATCTCTTCCCGTCTTCGCTTACTTTTCCTTCGCATTTATGCGTTCGGGGAGCTGTCGAAAGTTACGAGGGTACATTGGATTGCTCGTCCGTGGAATTACATCCAAATCATTCCCTTTTCTCCGTCGCGAATCAATTATAATCTTTTCTTCTTTAACCTCCGACGGATGAAATTATTTCATAAAAATCGACTCAAAAATTCCCCAACTATTATTATCGATTTAGTAAGCGATCGAAATTACATAAAAATTGATATTTTAGGAAACACGAAACTCAGTGGACTACCGTAAACACGTGGCAGTTAAGAGATTAATCTTTTACCTAAATTGCCTAGGAGTAATTTTCGATGTTCAGCCCAATCATCCCAACACGATCTTTGTTGTATTGGAATTCAGGACATGTGCAGAATCGCTGAAGCTTGTTTACAAAGCCAGTCTCTGTCCGAACGAATAGGACGTTCTCCCACGTCGCAGATTCCTCGTTGAATCACCCCCATCTCCGTCGAAAGCTATCCATTTCGCATGGTCGTTGTTGCTCCTTTCTTCCAACGGAGCTTTCCTGGTTTTCTCATTAACACCAAGTGGCTCCCGGAAGAGGAGTACCAGTTTGTTTACCGTCATTTGTTCGTTCGGTCCCTTCGGGGTGTAAACGAACGCCGACCAGTGCTGACCTCGCGGTCAGGGGTTAACCTCTCTGCGGTTGAGACAGATTAGGATAGGTTAGGGTCATGGACCACTGGATTACCATGAACGCAGAAGGGCTCTCTACGACGCGAGTCCTCTTCATACATCCCCGACTCCACGAAGGATCGGACAAGCCGGAACGGCGGATTTGTGAATCAGTTTGACTGCACGACGGCCTTTAATCGTTGCACTTGCCTCTAGATGGTTCAAGGTTAGCTCGTAAAACGGTACTCTGTTTCCGAATGACCTCTCCGCTAAATGTATCTCGCGTCGCGACCCAACGATGGCATTCTCCTTCGATTCAACGCTCAGCAGGTTCAGCCCAGGTTCTGTCAATTTTCGATAAATCGTTCATGCGCGTAGACGTAGAATCCTTCTTTCATTTTTCCTTCTTTCATTTCGGCAAATCGCTGTTACTTTAATTGGCCAAGTTAATAGACATTTCAAAGTTGGAACGGCCAACACTCCAGCACGCGCAAACAGCCGGAACGGGCGATGGTCATTAGCGAATTCCACGAGTGGAGTTCAATCGTTTATTCTTCAAATCGATCGGATTGGACGCCACTGTCGGCCCTTTTTCGCATCGCGTGGAAAGGGGAAAGTGAAGTCTGCGCGGAGATTAACCGCGATCCGTGGTAAAACTTCGGAATTAGGAATGGTCAGTTACAGGGGAAATCGAGAGCCCGCCTACCCCGTGGATTCGTGGCACCGCGCGTTTGCGACCACCGCCGCTGCGGCGCTATTGATGCGCGGTGTCGGGGTTCCCCGTCAGCCCTCGCTTCGCGGCCCGTCTTCCTTCCCCCCTTTCTCGCGCCATTCCATCCATCCACCATTCTTGCTTTCCGTTACCCCCCGAGTAAACATGGCCAACCGAGGGTTTAACGATAATAACGATGACCTGTCGCGAAAGTTTTCACTTAAAATCCAGTCTTTTTTCTCCTCTCTCCTTTTTATTTTATTTCTCTTTCTTTTCGTGGATTTGTAAATGCCATTGCAAGTTACATATTTATAGCGTGGATACGTACGATTGACTCATTGAATCGCATATGGTAAAATGCCGTAGGAAGGACGTGATTGGCAAGGTGGAGTCGATTTGACTTCATCGAGAGTGGGCGGTGATGGCATTCGTGTAATGACACGCATGGCTATATTTAAGTTGTCGCAAGGTTACTCGCTACGAAAATCCGAAATATGACGTACACACGAAAAGGAACGAGACACTGTGCAAGGTGTGCTACTCGGGAGGCTCTTGGAAGCTACTCGGTGGGCAAAGAAAACCGTGCGATTATAAATGGGATTTATTTTCACGTGGGAAGATCGGTATTATACGTTCGAGTTCCTTTTATAACCGTGGGGATGATTTACTCGTTCCACTTTCACTTTTCCGTCTGCTCCTCGAAGATTCTTGAAATATTCTTGGCCGAAAACTAACCTAACTTTGGAAATATCTACCGAGAACTGTTTATCTCTCCAGCGTGAACACTTTCGCGCGAAATTTGCGGATAACGTAGATTCTATAGAGAAAACGGATGCGTACAAATTCTCTAGGCGTTGGAGATTAAGCGATAGTTGCAAAGACACGCGATAAAGATGTCTGCGAGGGTGGGTGTGAAAAAGATTGCATAAAGTCGCCCCCGTCCGTTTGCTCCAGCTTACAACTGGTAAGGTGGGGGATAAGTTTTCGTAAGTTCTTAGACGATCGAAGGTTTCGATTGGCGTTCCATTGAAACCTATAGATCCGTTTCTAGTTTCCACCCTTCGCTTTGTCGACGTCCTTCGCGCGACACAATGCTCGTACGCGTCGCCAGTCTATATGGAAATCCGTTATCGCGTTTCACTTCATGAATTCGAATGTTACGAGAGGCAATGAATTTAACGCGGGGTACACTTACCAACGGAGGAGGACTGTGTTTTATGTATCCCACCCCTGACACCGTTTGTTTGGGTACGCGTTCCTGGTTACGAGTAACCAAATCGCGCCTAGTTTTCGTCGGGGGCACACGCTGGACCGCGTTTCTCGGCTGCGCGTCCGCCATTCGGGACGCGTAAGTTGGCCTAGGTATCCAATAACCACGATAAGATAATTATCAATCCGCGGTACAGCTGATCTAAGCAAATCCCGGTACGTTTCTCGTGTTGCATTTCTCAGAAGCTCGTCGGCGATAAGCATTTTTCTCTGATGCAACTACGAGGACGTTGGAAGTTGCGATTTCCGTGCTTATCGCGAGGAAACGATTGGTCCGACGATATTCTCCGTTGCTGCTTATTAGCAACAAGCTGATATCCAGGCAGGTTCATACGCGAGAAACGAGAAATCCGTCTGTAAACATCGGTCTCCTCTCAGCGTGCATCTCGAAAACTAATCGACCATCGACGTATTAATTGATTACGTACATTTAGCCGCCGCGAACGGGTAATTCGAGAAAAATGTCTGGCTTTGCATAACGGAAAAGTACCGACTCGACGAGGATCGCGGGATCGCGGCAGAGATCTTTCCAAATTTTATCGGACATTTCGAGGGTCGATGCACCGTGTCGCAGGTGGGGTCGCCCTCTTCCATTTCATCCCGGTTGCCTCTAAAATTGATGCGGTTTCGACATCGTTCCATCTAACAATGGCCGTTGTGAAACTCTCGCAATGCTCGGCCAGCCAGTCGGGCCGAGCAATCTCAGGATGATTTTGCAACAGTCCTCGCTCGTGCGTTCGTTCTACTTGCATTCTGCCTTACCGGTCGCTTAGGATACTTTCACGTCCGGCAAAAAGCCACCGTCCATCGCCTAACTGGCTACCGATAATTCGATTTTCCTTCGCAAAACGATTGGACATAGTCAGGAGTGCGCGACTTATCTCATAGGCGGGAAACAAAGCAGCGTGTCTTCATCGCGGGACCGTGGCCATCGCCTCTCATCGAACGTCGTCGATCCTTCTCCGACCGGCGGCCATTTTCTTTCGACAGTTCGGCCATTCGACGACGGATTCGACGTGCGCGTTTTTATCCTGGATACACCCGACTAGGGGGCAAGAAAAGAAGGGTCATGGGAAAGTGGATGGATCCGAGTTTACAGGAGCGTTGGCAGAAGGACGAGTTACTGCAAGTTCCTTCATACGGTGCTAACCGCGATCACCCAAAGTGGGTCAGGCCCGTTTTCTCCTTTGATCTCCGAAGTGGTTCGATCGCTCTTTTTTCCCCTGCTCATCGTCTTTTCTTCTTCTTGACGGTCGTCAGGCCCGGATCCCATAGACAGGCAGATGATCGGTGCACGGGATGGGTCGAAGTTTAATTAGATTTCCCGTCTCGTCGCGAATGATCCAGCGATCGGGACCCCGACTGTGGCCTATGGCGGCGGAAAAGTTACGGCTAGATCCACTTGTAGCGTTTTATTGCGCAGAAATTACTTTCCCAACTCCATCTGCAGTAAATTCGGGCCCGCCACGGATATTCTCCGGAAGTTTTCCAAGAGAAACACGCTTTCCAATGACTTCGCCGAATAAAGTATGCTCTACATTGTCTTCTTTTATCGTCGATTCCAAACAATACCGATTCCGACTCGATGTACGAAGCAATTCGCTGTCGTGCGGTGTAATTAGTTATCCGAGTTCGGGTTGGGTCATCGTCCCACGACCAACCTTACAATCTTTCGAAATACATCGATCGATTAGATTGCAAAACGCATGAGATATAATAAATCTCGATCAATTTGATCGAATTCTAGAATAAAAAGGCTCGATGCTCGGTACTTTGGACAGCCTCGAAGATGAAACCACGCGACACTGCGATTTCCTTTACGACCACAGAAATACGCACTTTGCCATCAGATGGCAGGAATAGCGTTCGTTCTACGACTCATCCGGTACTATTTCTGCCAAGTCGAATCATCCTCGTGTTACAAATTAGAATCGAAATTAAGACAACGGTATCATCGAAAATTATCTCCTAAGAATCCATCTCGGTGTACACCTTTATCATCCATCCGCAACCTTAACAAATCAACCACCTACCCTTACCCTACCCCAACGCGTTACATCGGTGGTAGTACTTACACGTTACACGGGATGGAATTATAAAATGAGCGCGAGATCAGTGTCCTCGTTGAAAGGTGGGCACCAGATGACGGAGACCTGTAGCTCGCTTGACGGTTGGTCCTCGTCCTGCATAAAACACGGAGCACATTAGGGAAGGTGGGAAACAATGGGAAACCGCGAAGGTTCTTCTGGTTTGTTTTGGCGGCGGATCCGTGGGGTTTTTGCCCCGCGAGAGGGCAACAGCGCGCGTGCCCGCGCGAGTGACGTCACCCGCGGAGCGTTACGGACGCGGACGCTCGCGACGCTGCCTACAGCTCGTTATCGGCGCGTGTATGCGCGCACGAGCGTGTGTAACGCGAGCTGACGAGCGGCCACACACGGTATTTTCACTGCTCGTCATCCGGCTGTGCGTCGTTGGTCCTACGTCCACGTGACGTCAGACCCGACGCTATTCTGGTCCGCCGAGAGCTCTGGTCCTACGCCCATCTCGCGATCGCTTGATGAAACGTTCGCCGATCGATCGTGGATGCGTTTTCGCCTGGAAAATAGCGCAGTTCGGCCGGTGTACCTGGTGATTCCGGAAACTGGGACGATCCCTATAGCGCGTGCACAGCGCGTCTCCGCGGCAGGATACAGAGAAAGCGGACGCCGGGGATGCCCGGCGATATTTTATCTCGCGCAAGATGGCCGCCGGCTCGTTTTCGGCGAGATGTCGTGGGCCGCTTGGTCGCGAGAGATAGCGCGCGGCCTGGCGGGTAAGAAAGTTTAAAATAAAACGGTATAAACATCGGTTTGAGTCAGACGTTCCAAGTGATCTCTCGCGTTCTGGATTCTGCCGGTAGCCTTGTTCCTTTTTATGGAGTAATTCGGAAAGAGAGACGTACCGAATTAGATGGCGCGTGTATACGGTTCGCGACTCCAGCGAGACGTTGGGTCCTCTTTGTTACGTTTCCTCGTGGTGGAATAGAGGAGCATGGAAATTAGATGTGCCTCCCGGAGCAAGATCATTTTTGCCTGATAGAATTGAAGAAAGTAATCGAACACTGGCGGCGATCGAATCGCGAGATTGG
>NW_016913324.1:213436-219050 GCF_001483705.2 Eufriesea mexicana | reverse complement strand
ATCGATCCGCCGATCCGCGGCGGGCGAAATTTCCCTGCCGAAAATGCGTGTACAGACAACGGCGGAAGAATTTTCGTCAGGGGTTGGTTTAGGGGTTCGGAGTGTTGCCGTAAGTACCGATATAAATCAAGGGTGGACTTAACGAACTTCTCCGGTATCGAGCGACGTATTTACGTTGCGCACTTGAAACGCGGGCACCGCTGGTGGAAACGAAAATTGCAATTCCCTGGAAAATTCTTCGGCGAAATGGTAACAGGTCTTTGGTTCGTGGAACCGGAATATTCCAGCTTGTTTGCCTTATTTCCCGGAAAATTCTCCGCATTCCGCGAATAAAGAAGCGAAACGCGGTAAAAGGAGCAGGAGTAACGGCGTAACGAAAGAATTAATCGTGATCCGTATTAATTGCTGCGATGCAATGTGACGATTACGATAAGCAGGATCGGGACGGGCTAATGGCGGTGGACCAGTTCGAACGAGTAAATCTAATTAAGAAAGGAAGTCGTTCGCGTGCCTGGAACGGAAGCAAAGTTTTTATCGAATAACAGAAGCTCGACGTCTTCTCTCTTTCCCCGCTCTGTTTTGTTCGATTTTATGTAAGCCTGACAGATATCGGAAATCTTGCGAGCGGCTTCAACCCTGGAGAAGACCCTCGAGGGACGATCGACGTGGGTAAACCAGTGACGAACAAGTGGATATGGAAGATAGTTATTTCCGTGTACGAGGAATACCGCGATGCACCTCCTATGCATTCCGTTCAAAGACCGATACCACGGTGAGAAACACGCGTATACGCGTCATCGTGTATCGTAATAAACGATGCTGCCGTTCCTCATCGTCGCTAATTATTAACGTAGCCTACGAGCAGAAATGGTCCTGAAAGGAATTATTTCCGACTCGGCTGTTCTAATTTTTGGTTCAACTCGATTTACCGAACGATCGATACTCGACTGCATCGGTCGGTGATCATTGAAAGTCTGGAAAGGTACAGGAACGGCAAATTGCGACAGATAAGCCGAAAGGAACAGTGTCCGTTTGAGAAGGAAAAGAGGAAAACGAGGATCGTTCGTCGAGGATGCAACGAGATCGGGCTGACCTGGACTGTGCACGGTCCCGTTAACCAGAGGCCGGCTTTCGTCCAGGGATGTTGCACCGCCTTTCTTTCGGTTCCAATCGCCGAACCGTGTCCTCGCGATAAAGGAAGCAAGAAGTAGACGGGCGAATTACGAAGCTAGGCGGCGCTAGTTGGTTCTGCGGCGGTCGGTACAGGTCGCGATCGATGCTGTCCATGTATTTTTAACGTCCAATGCTGCTAATATTTTCCCTTCCACGCTTTCCTTCGTCGCTATATTTGATGAGGGCAATTAAAGTTTCTCTTTCATCCGTAGCTTTAGCCAATTGCGGCAAACCACTTTCTCGCGCTAGACACCTCGATTAGTTCCAGACATTTTGTTCCTCGGTACGGCCATTACCAACGTGACTATTTCGTTCGCGAAATCTTGGTCAACTGGACCCATCTACTTCGCCCACGAAGAAATACTAGATTACCATAGAAGTTTACGTAAACGCAGCGACGTATTCGCCTCGCGTTACCGTTCAAACGCGTCGAGTGAACGTGACCTTTGAACGTTCTTCCAACGTCCTTGCAGTGTCCTTCGAGCGTTTGCGTAATATCCTTGGGATATTCTTCACGCCTTGGCCTTCCCTAAAAAGTTGCGACCCTTTTTTAAATAACTCGAGTCGCCTCTCTATGCGTATTGCACAGAGACGGCTCGAGTCTCCGAGGACAATGGCGACGCGAGATTTTACTCGGATTCCGGCTGGCGCTTTGCGAAACAAACGCTCGCATCGTGACACCTGGAGTACGAGAAGCGAGCGAGGTACGGAGATACTTGGCACGTAGGTGGTCTCCCCCGGCAATGATAAATCCTCTACTTTGTGCCCGACAAATGAGCACTAATTATGTAATAATTAGAGGTGGCCGTTGCGAAAGCGGCGTCGAAGCAGTCTGCGCTCGGACAAGCGCGACGAAACAATCGGTCGTAACAGGTAGCCTACCGTCTGTCCTGCGGGAACAGGTTAGGAATAAAGTACGCGTAGGGTTCTTTTCCCTGTTCATGTCTTCCGGTCACTCGAGGCATCTCTTCTCTAGGCCTCGGTCTGCCGAGCATTTGCACGCCCACCTCGATCGACGATGCACGCGCGTGCATCTCCGTGCATGCACGCGTTCGTCGCCCACGTTCTCACACCCACATGCACGCGCATGTGGCGATGCACCCTGTGTGCATCGGTCGATGCATGATTCGATCACCTGGCAATATCTGTCTCTGATACACGGTTCAGCGGTTTTTGGTTTAGACTTTTTTCTTTTTTCCCATTTTCTCTCTTTTTTGCTCCTTTTCCTCTGCAGTCGGCCACGAAAGGTCTCCGGGTGGCTAGCTTTCTGTGCTGGGATTCGGGGTTGTCGGAAGATGCTTTGTCCTGACCGGTATTACGTCTACGAAGAGTTTAGGCGATGAACGAATCGCGATTTATCGTCCACTCGGATAGTCTCGCGTGTAAATAAGGAACCGAGCGTGCACATCGATGCAGGTACAGGTGAATTTCGATTCGTTTAGCTCGGAATCGACGTTTGCCCAGTTTTCGGCGAAATACGTTGGATTTGTAAATCGCATCGCGGTTAAACGTAAACGAAGAGTTGCATATAAACCGTAATGCCGTGAAACGTGGACACGCGTGCCGGTATGCGTGCACACGCACGCGTGCATGCGTACACCGGTGGTACGAGAAACCTATAGTCCCGTCTATTGAACCGAGTACAATGAGCGACGGGTATGGCCGCTATACCGGCTAACATAGTGCGAGCTTCGTATTTATGCTCGTGTTAACGTTCCGTATAATCCGTACGGGAGCGTGGCTTTACAGGAAAATATGGACGTGAGAACGTAATTAGGGAACACTTGTGCGTGAACTTGAGTCATAACTGGCCATTAACTCGTTATTTATACAAGACGTCGAGACCTTATCGTGTGGCGCATTAAGCGTTCATAAACGCCGATTTACTTCTTTATCGTCGCATTATCGAGGCGTATTAACGTTGCACTCGCCGCTTCCTAAAGTCTTCATCGTCTCGCGTCGAGAGATTCATTTTTCTTCCCTCTTCCCTGCATTTCTTCATCGTCGAGAAACAAGGTCATACCCGTGTTCCGTTGCACGCTATTAAGCCCTCGCGTGGGAAGAGAACGCTTCAGTAGTCGTCGAACTGTCGAGATTTTCCAGCTACCGTTCTTTTTCCCATTTTCTCCCCCTACTTCCCCCCCTTCCTTTGAATTTTCGTGATTTCGTACCCCCGGACAAATTGTGGGCTACAACGCGTAACCCGAGTTCTACATAGAGGAACGTGTATGTCGATTGTGTACCACGACACACGTAATAATACTCCATGCCCGTTATCTTCCCTCACCTCCCCTCCCCCTTTGCCCCATCCCTGCTCCACCTACGCGTTCGATTTGCAGCACCAGTATACGCGTATTCCGTGACTGCAGCCATCGGCTGAGCGCGAGTAGTACGTACTACGAATTGAATGAACGCGTCGGTAATCCTCGTACAGGAAGTCCAATCAACGCACGAGGATATAGCGTCGTATAGCGTATCGATTTATAATAACACCCTTTGGCTTTCTTTCTCGTGCCCCGGGTTCCCCGGATCGCTTCGGGTATCGAGCGATTTCGAAATTCAAACGCCGCGAACGTAGAAATCTGTTAGCTTCCGCGATTCAATTTTTATAACCGGCTATGCTCCTCTATTTATCAGAGATTCGAGTCGAAGGGAGGGTGGAAACGATCGGTGAAAAATAAAGCCCTCAGGAACGCGACGGGAGTACGTGCGCGCAGGAGGGCCCGCGAAACGGAAGTCCTCTGCAGGGCTTCGCGATCGTCCCGGAACGGGATCATCCCTGCCGGGGCAAATGATAGAGATTTAGTATCCTTTGATGCTTGTTCGCGAATCCATCAACGTCACGGGGCCATGTTTCATCCGCGACACAACGCTCGGCCGAGAATCGCGCGCGTGTGGCCCACATCGCGGGTCGAGCGGCAGCCGCACGGAACCGGTAAAAGTTCACGACCAGCGTTCCCGCGAAACAGTGTCAACGCATTAATCACGATCATTAAAAAAAATTTCATTCAGCATGCAGAATTCCCGTTCCGCTCGCAGTCGCCCGAACGCTCCGGCGCAGCTGCGCCGGTTTGTTACGGTGTAGTGCCATGAGCGCGGAGAGTGTACGAGAGAAAATACGAGAGAAGCGAACGGGGTAGAGAACGGGGGAGGAGAGGAGAGAGTCCATGGTATGTATGCACGTGGACTGCTATAGTGTGCTACACTGCGGTGGGATCGATTCGGCCGGAGGTGGAACCCCCCACCCCCATTTACAAGCCCCAATATACACCCCCGCAGCTCACCCTCCGTCTCTTTCGCACCCCCGCGAAATATCCATAGGTTCGTTCGTCTCTCCGCCTCCGTCATCCACCCTCTCTTTTTCCACCCTTGTCCCTTAGCATCCTCGTGGTTGTGTTGCTTCTTGTCGGATTTTTTCTACCCCTTCTCACCCCCTCCCGTTTTTCTTTCGCTCGTCGAAAGAGAAAATACATTTCCTGTCGGCCAACTACGCGTTAATGTTTATCGCGATGTAACGATTATTCCGCGCATTGCTTCGATTATCTAGAAATTCTATCGTGCATGCTTCCAGCGATGTATCGTTTTTTTCCAATCTCTTTCCCCCCTCCCTTTCTTTTTCTTTCGTCCAAGAAAAAGTGGGGTGTGCTGAAAGATTTCGGCGAATGACGGTATTTCGTGGCGTGATTTGCTATTCGAGGTATCCCCCGCAGAGCGGATGCATCACGGTTCGTCAGGTATGACGACGATCGATACGCTTTACCGATGAAAATCGTAAGAAGAAAGTTTAGACGGCGAGGATTGCGCGTGCTTCGCGCTTTCCCCTGTCCTTTGTCTCGCGTGAAACGCTTATCGAACGGCGTGTGCATGCGAAATGTTAACGACGTAAATCACCGGCGACCCCGTGCATCGAGAAATTTTATATTCGACCTCCTTCACGATCGATTCTTTTAAAAAGTATTTCGTGGCCCGCGCGAAGCGTTATATCCGTGAGAGGTTTACGAGCGAAGATGCGAGGCGGTGGAAGTCGCAAGATGGATCCCGGACACGCAACAATGGCCGATACGCTACAGTTTACACGGCCACACGTCCGCCAGAGTGGAGCGTGTCGCCGTGTCCGGCGAATCAGAATTCCACTATGGTGGATTATTAAACAAGACTCGTAATGAATGGCTGGTCGTGTAACTCCGCGGTTACCGTTGAAATTCTCGACACCGTTGGCGAATAGTTAGGCCGAGTAATTGGCGGAATTGGCTCCGGATGAGGTGTCGATACGTAATCACGATTGATCGCCGCGATTCGATCGATACAATTAATTTCCCTGCATCGATATCGGACAGGAGGATGCCCCCGTGTCTTTTAATCCACGAATTTACGCGTACGTAGATGGAAAGTTGCTATAATTAGGAGACTACGGGATGGCTGTCGGGAGGGGGGGGGGGGG
>NW_016913324.1:171584-212426 GCF_001483705.2 Eufriesea mexicana | reverse complement strand
GGGGGGGGGGGGGGAGATAAAAATAGCGTATTATAAAAATAATTTCGGACCAGCAGGGTATAATCCCCCTTGCGTAGCGACCTATATAAAAATCCAGTTAATTTCACCGGTCTATGAATGACGTCTCGCACCGATCCGTGATTTTTAGTATTAATAGTCCGTAGAAGTGTTTACAACGACCAACGCCGCGCGAGTCTTCTCCCGGCTGTATAGAACGGGAGAGCAGGGTGGGTGGTACATTCCACAGCTTCCAGGGAGGCCACTGAGCGCACGAGGCTGCATTATATTCCGCTCCCTCGCTCTTATTATGCCAAAGCGACCTATACCACCGTGCGTTCACGGTGTGTCGAAGACACGCACACACAGTGTCCCGTAACGCGGCGTGTTCCCTGTCGGTGTAGGATGCTAACCCTCTTCGCGCACACATCCAGCCCGTGACGGTGTACAATGGGTATATATTTCCGTGAACACTCGTTTATACTCGTGTGCATGGAGAAAGCGTACGTTGGGCCCCGTCGTCGTTTGTATACGCGCATTTCCGAAATATGCGAACGAGAGTACATCCCCGTACGCGTGGTCGTGCATAGGCCGACGATTTGCGATTCTGTTTCGCGAGGAGGGACCGCGGCGAGCAAAACGAATTAGCAACTGGTACTCGAGTGGGTGGCGTGCACGGTCTCCGCGAGCGTTGCGGTTCAGTAGTGCAACACGATACATGGGTTGGCGAAGGGAGACGAGAGAGAGGGGAGACAGTGGCGCCTCCTGGACGAAGAAAAAATTCGCTCGATTTACGTCGTATACGCATCGAGTTTGCTTCCTCGCTCGACAAATGCCCGCGATGATATTTACTCCGTCGAGCTATCATAATGTGGCACTCGGCGAACATCGGACGCTGCTCGTGCGAAACTGTGTTTTCGTATCCTCGACTCCGCCGCCGTGCGACGGCCTTGTCTTCCGTTGCAGCGTTGTGCCGCACTACTATACCGCGCGTGTATAGTTGCGCCAGCTATAGTCGGACTCCGCACTATTCCTTCCTATAGTGATGCGCCATAGTGGCGTGCGCAGAGAGGATACGAGAAAGCAGTGCCAGGGAGGCTGGGTAGAAACGGAGATAGAGCAGGAGATGCAACTGGAGAGAGAACGAACGGTTGACAGAGATGGCGTTGCAGTCAGCGGCGGGTGGGACAGAGACAGTGATCGGAGGCGAGCGTAGGTGTAAGAGAGACGGGGTTAGATGGGAGCGACCGAAGGATCGAGCGAGACGTGGAAATAGAACCGACGAATTTGTGTGAGTGGCTGGCGAGAGAGGAGGACGCACGTCGAATAGACCAGGGGTGACGAGAAGGAGAGAAAGAGAGAGAGTAATACTACTGATGAAAATGGTGAAGCGTGGGAGAGAGGAGGGTAGACAAGGAAAAGAGAGACAGAGACTGGGCGCGAGAGTGTATACAGGGCACTGGTAGAAAGAGGGTGTGTTCGTGTAGGTCGTGTTCAAAGTTGCGCGAACGTGTAGGTGGAAGAGGGTAGCGGCGCGAGCAGGGCGGGAAAGAGAAAATGAGAGAGTGGGGGGAGAGAGAGAGCGCGCTTCGGACCTTTCCCAGAAAGCAGAAAGCACGACGGAGCAATATCGCAGCGTCTGCCGGTGTTGTAAAACTGCTTTGATCTTGCGTCTCACTCCCTCTCATGACGTTTTAATATGCCCCGTCTTCGTTTCTCTCTTACTCTCTCTCTTTCTCTCTCTTCTGCCTTGTTCGCTTCTTCCCGTCCCCTTCGTGGCAGAGTTTAGAAAAGCCGACGAAACCCGGGGCCAAGCCGCGCTTTCGGTTCTTTTTCATGAAAATTTGTATCAAGGCCCGATCAAACTGTCCCTTTTGAACGTCTTCGCTCCTGAAAATCTGCGCGCTCGCAGTTGCGCAGAGAGCGGCAGGGACGTTAGGCAATTTCCTACGGAAACCGAGGCACGTGTCGGCTTCCAGCGAAGGGCAGGAGAGGAGTTAATCGAACCCACGACGACGGGCTTCAAAGAAAAGCCGATGTTTTATTTAAAAAGGCCAACGGACCGTGATTTCGAATACTTAAGAAAAACGATTCGATTAACGCGGATGGAAGAGGTTATTGGGTGTTTCGTATGGCAGCACGGTATCTTTACTCGTCGACCGAGCGTCACGGTCGATTAATACAGCGTTTGTTTATCGTCTTCGAACAGTTCCAACGGGCCAGTGAAAACGAAGCTTCCGTGCAGTGGCAGCAACGGTACTCGGCTGAATTATTTAATCATTAGACGGAAATTGCGACGAAGAAACGGGAATAAACGTAACGCAAATTGGGTGGTTTGGCCAAGGAAGCGGCACAATTGCGATTCTCGCGACTCGTGTGTCCACAGTTTGCACGCACCTGTTCGTCGCGTGTGCGCTTACGAGTCGCGACGTATGGCATATTCCGGCGTGCACCGGGTCGAGTAAACATCGTCCGGGAGACGTGCAAAATTTCGCGATGTGGCTCAAGAACGCGACCTTGATATTCAATCGAAACGACAACCGGCCACGCGGGTGGAAAGAAATCGAACACGGGCCAACTTCGGCGTTGCTCAATTATGTGCTTACATAACCTATCATTCGACCGTTCGTCGCGATACGTCGAAACGTTTAACGAGACTCCGTGACGCAGACGTAAAATTTCGATGAAGTTTAATTAGCATGGATCGTGTTTCACTTTTTGGACCAGTACCGTTCGCGATAGTGAGTAATTATGAAAACGGATCGTTCGAGTGACCTTTTCGTTGAATCTGAGTATAGTCGAGTATAGTCGAGTATAGTCGAGTATAGTCGAGTATAGTCGAGTATAGTCGACTTTTACTTCGACTCTCGTTTCTTTCCTATCTTATCTCGTCGGAGATCGACGACGATGCAGCGTGTGCGTCGCGTAGATGAGAAATGGTACGGGAATAAAATTAAAAAAGTGAGGTTATAAATGAGAAAAAATGTCTTGAATTTTTTTCCGTAAAATTTTTTCTTTCTGCTTTTTAACGTAATTCGGTAAAATTGTGGATAGAGGGAGATCGTAAATTTTTGAACGTAACATTCCGTAACGCGAACATCTGCAAAGCGACGACGAGAATCGAAGCACCGTGGTAACCGGATCGAGTCTCCGGGCTCCTTCTGTAGGTTAATGCAGCGGCGAAAATTTCGTACGGAAGCCATCGAGAGAAAGAAGATATAACGCGAGTGTCGGTCGCGCGGCGGGCTGAGAATTTCTTTTTTCCTTCTTTCGCACAGCCACGGCCGTTTTTGATATTTTGTCGCGGCATGAACGTACCATTACTTCCTTGCGGAAAAAAGACGATGACGAAGAAGAGGGAAGGGGAAAAAGGAAGGAAAACCAGGGAGGAAAAAACAGAGAGAAAGACTGAAAGGAGACGAGCACAGGGTTGTCGCTGTACGCCTTCTACTTTCGCAGCGTAGCGACAATTACGGCAGTCGTGCAGCCCCGCGCAAGCGCCACGCTCTCTCGTTCGTTGAACCGTCCGTGAGAGGGACGCGTGTGTGCGTGTGACAAAGAGAAAGAAAAATATAAATGCGAGAAACGAAGAAAGGAAAGTGAAGCGGCGGAAGAGAGGACGAGGGATAGGACGGGGAGAGAAGAGAGATCGCGAAAGAGAGAGCTGGAGACTCGTAGACAATACCGCGCCAATTCTACCGAGCAGCGCCACCTATGCACGACTTTCCACTTTTAAAATACATTACGTCGGGGTAAGAACCGGATGATCGCGTTGCGCGCATGAATTTTTAAACATCCGGATGGCTGCGGGAATATTTAGGTGACGATAAACTGGGTCTCGTTTAACCGTCGCGAAGTTAGACCCGAACGGTGTGTGTCTTCGATTCCTAACCTCTCTTTCGTTCCGTTACTGGAACCGCTTACCGTGCGACAACGATACGTAATATGCGTGATTTGTTTCTGGATCACGACGAGCTCCGGTGCGAATCCGGCATAAAAGTCGAATGCAAGGGTAATGATAAGAGCGATATAGTCACTTGGTGTACACTCGCTTATGTAACGACGGAAACCTGTTTGGTATAACGCGAATATATCGTCTGTATCAGTGGTTTTCATGATTGTCGTTTTTGCAAATCGTTTCTCGAACGCGATCGATCGCGTGGTGGTCCCGAACGCTTCGAGATATTATATCGCGTAGTCTGTTGGACAAACACGGACATTATCACGCGATGTTTCACCGAAGCTGGTCAATCGTTCGAATCGATAATACGCGGCGATTCTCCGCAGTTACGCGCGATCTTCCCATTTCCTGTTTATAAGAACTCTCGAATCGGTGCTCGAGAGAGGCCTAGAATTCTCCCGATTAGGCTCGGAATTGTCGTCGCATACAGTGTTACGCGTGCAAGGGAACCACAGCCACGAGCTTTTCACCGACGATGCTCGATAATCGTCGACTGTCCGCGAACAAGTGTAACGAGGTTAATTTAAATAACTGGACGGGTCTAGCCGTTGAATCGCGACACGTCTACGACGCTTTCGATTCTTTTCCAACTGTTTCGACTTTTGCAACCGATACTTTGATCTCGGAAAAAACCTCGGCCATATATACTCGAATGGTGCTTGCGAGCTACGTGCCAGCTAACATTGTTACTGTTCCTTATCTACCATGATTCGACCGTGATTAATATAAGTTCCGTTATTTCACTGATTAAAAGAGAAAAAAAAAAGAGGAAAAAAGAAGTAGGGATGGGACTTACGTATAGTTAATGTAGGAAAGTTAATAATACCGATTGTTAATTTTACACGCGTGTGTACGCGTAGGCGTAAGCAACGTCGCGTGTCCCGGCTGGCCGTGTGTAAGAGTGGGTAGAAAATAGAATTACTCTAGAAAGGCGACGGAATTTCACCGATGTAATCAATGAGCGAACGTTCGAAAAAGCTGGCAGCCCGTTTCGAGCATCGTTCCGTCGACGCGTAGATTTCGTTTAACTCTGTCGGAATAAATACTGTATGGCGGCTGTTGGTGCACCCGCGGGTAGGAAAGTTTTGGGAAAAAGGCCGAAAATAGAGGCGTAGATTGATCGCGGCGAGTTGAATTCCGTTCGATCGGTCGTTGAGAACCACGGCGTTTCGTAGCACCATACACTGTATTACACATTCACAAACACGCATACCGCTATGTATAAAGCACGCGTATACCCTTCGTTGGTAGTGCGGAGGAGAGAGCCGAGGCGAGCCGAGTCGAGCCGAAGTTGACCGAGCGGCAGCGCCGAACGGAATCGTCATCGACGCGGCGTCGAGGTAGCTCCGTTCACTCTGCTCCGAGCTGTCGAACGCGACGCACGCGCCTCCGCTTCGCTTCTTCCTTCTCTACGAGTATACTCTCCGCACTTAGAGGCATATTTCCCTCGCTTTCTCGCATCGAGTATTATCATCGTCATCGTCGAACGAGAGAGGAGGCCGGGTCTCGTCTCTCTCTCCTTCTGGGAATATTCAGTCAGTCTGTTCGTGAGCGTCCAGCTAGTTCCCGCTTCAGTCCGAACAACGAGCATCTCTGCTCGTCTCGTTCTCGCGCGTTTGCTTTGGATCTTTCGTCGAGAAGGCTGCTACTTCTCTGCTCTCCGTTCTTCTCTCGCACAGCCGCTTTTGCTCTTCGACCCGTTCCGTTCCGAGCCACGACGACATGTCTGTCTTCCGTTGAAACGTTCCACGTTTAATTCTCGACTTTGTCGCATTACTTCTATTGGTGTTCGGTATACTCGAAAGACGCGTAAACCGAAATCGTTCGAAGTCGTCGCCGTCCTCCTTGGAAAGTTCTTTGCCTCGTTTTAGAGCACGATTACACACGACCATCGACACGTCGGATGTTCGTCGACCATCGTGCTGCTGCACGGCCATCTGCGTGACTCCTTCTCGCGTCGCGTCTCTCCGGCAAACGTTTCGCACTCTCGTAGCTTCGAGAGAGTTACTCGTAGGCTGGAACTCGTCGGTAAAATCGGGATCGTTCGGCCGAGGGGGCAGCCGTTGTTCGCGCAGTAGTCTCGCGGGCAGCCAGACACATTGTTGAATGCTGTGCAGCTCGGGGCCCGTACGGTTGTCCTCCATGGAGGACGCCGATCGCTCGGCGACGGATCTCAGGGACGGACGGGTTCGCGGGCAGAATGGAGGCAGCTGGAGTTGCGAGACGACTTAAAGGCTTTGCCGAGATAAGAGATTGCCGAGGTCGAGCCTCGTGTTCGGAGGTTCTTTGCGAGAGGACAGAGTGGTGCGGAAGGTGGTGGAGGGGGCAGAAGATCGTGCGGCTCGAAGGTAAAAAGACAAACGAGAGTAAATCGTAAGAAATCGGGGAAAAAAGACGGAAAGATCGAGGAGAGAGAAAGAGAGAGGAAGACGAAAAAAAGAAAGAGAGAGAGAGAAAGAGAGAAAGAGAGAAAAAAGAAAATATTACGAGAGGAGAAAAACGGTTGGAAGATAGGACCCTTTTTACACCTGGTTTAGTCATCGGAGTTTTCTGGGGTATATAAGGGGTACAAGGTGCGCATGGTAACCGAAGGCAGACAGAAACCTCCCCTCCTCCCCCCTCTCCTCCCCTCTTTTCCTGCCAGCTTTGAATCAATAATCTCCGGCCAGGATTATATGCAGAGTCCCTTTTATATTCGGTGGCGCGATAAGAAAGATATGGACAGATGAGAGGCGCCGGGGTCCGGGTACCGCGCATCCTTCGTGCATCCTTGACGTTTCGATTCGCGGGGACGAAACCGCGGGGCCTCGTACCGCGGATAATATGCCTGATTTATTTCATCCTCGTTCGACGCGTGTTACGCCGTGTCTTTCTACGGTTTACCGGTGCGCGCTATCGGCGCGCGGATTATTGATCCCTCCGTCCTCCCCTGCGCCCCCCTTTGCTTATGATATTTCGAGGAAAAGAAGCAACGCGGAGAATATGATTACCTCGGAAGGGTGTCTCGAAACGAGAATAGTCCGCTTAACGGAATGACACAGCGATGAATAATCGATCCCCGGTGCCGTGTGTCGTGACACGTCCATCGAACGTAGGCCTCCTGCTACTGCTGTCACCGCTGCTACTGCTGCTGCTGGTCTTCGTTCCCCATTTTCTTTTCGCCATTCCTCCGTCGAATCCGTGATGGGACCTCTGCGCCACATTCGAGTTTCCTACCGCCATCGGCAACGGGGTGATTCCACGAATAAAGATACGTTTCTCCCGATTCGTTATCTTCCTTCGAATATTTCGCGCGGATGCATAGACGATGCTGATGTAAGTTTAACGCATTTCTCTGTTTCTTTCACCGCAGATCGAACGCTTCCGATGGAATCGTTTTCGGCCCAGGACCGTCTTGTCGAGGCCCAAGAAGATTCCACTACGACAGAGTCAGTGAGAACGGTCGCTGCGTCGAGGGCAGTACCGTCGACCACGGCCAGCAGCAGAGTATCAAGGGATGCCGAAGACGACGTCGAGTCCTCGACTAACCCCGAGGACGATGCCGCAAGGTCCGCCGATAACAACCAGGGATCCGTCAGTATAGAATCGTGCGAGATTTCGTGCGCTTCCCTCGAGACTACGAGCTGCTCTCTGCCGGACGAAAGTCAATTAGATTTTTCCTCCATGGGTCTGAAGCTGGGCAAGAGTAAGAAGCAAGAGGACGCCGGAGGTGCAGACGCTGGTGCAGATCCGAACGCGAATACGAAGGTGGATGAGAACGAGAACGAGAATGAGAATGGGAACGAGAAGGGGATTGGAATCGAGATGGAGAATAGGAACGAGGAGACCAAGATCGGGACCCAGAAGGAGACCAAGATGGGGACTCAGAAGGAGACCAAGATCGGGATGGAGAATGGGAGCAAGAAGGAGCTGAAGATCGTGATCGAGAAAGCGAATGCAGACACGGGCGGAGGTGAGGATATAGAAGAAAAGACGAAAAAATCCGTGGAGGAACGAAATTCTTCGAAGATGACAGCGACATCGACATCGTCGACGATGTCGACGTCGTTAACGTCGGTTCAGTGTGCCGAGGAACAAACGGAGGATTCGAAAGTGACGGCGGGTGGTGAGGAATTCATCACCTCGTCGCCGATATGCAGGAAAAGGCCAGCGAGTGATTTTCTGCCGATCAATGCTGAGATCAAGCGGATAGGCGTGGAAATTCCGCCAAACGAAGCGAACCAAGGACGAAGCGACGTGAGGAGGATCTCGCCGGTGTTGGTGAGTCTTCGAGAACGAACACTCGGCGAGATATCCTTGTCCTCGGATTCGTGCTTGTTCGACGACGACGTTAACAGCCGGTTCATCTCGCGGAATAACAGGAATCTCAACGAGTCCTTCACCAGTGGCTGGAGGATAACGTCGAATGTAAACTTGGACGGTTCGTTCCAAATGAATGGCAATTCCGAGGCGATAGTTTGCACCGAGTCGACGGAGCACAGGGTTTGCGGAACAGCGACGTCGCCGGCAGGCGAGCGTACCAACGCGAGCGCGAAGGCGGCGCTGGTAGAGCCCAGCGAGAAGCTCGAATACGCGGTCCCGTTCATCGACGAGGACTCGTGCTGCTCGCTGTCGCGCGAAAGTCCCGAGAGGAACCTCAGCAAGTGCAAGGAGCCGAAACAGTGCGAGGAACCTGTCGAGGAGGAGGGGTACTCGTGCAACGACGTTATGCCTACCAAGGGTTCATGCACTGTGCCGAGCAAGCAGGCGCTCGAACTGATCAAAAATTCGCTGCCCCGTTTGATGGTTAAGCTGGAGCACATTGATCTGACGTGTGGCTTGACGCTTGATCGGAAAGACAAGAAGCGCGCGACGATCATCGCGACTAAGAAGATTCCGAAGAAGAACGTCGCGTGCGAGACTGGCTGTACTAACGTGAACGTAAGGACTGATACCACGAATTCGCCGAAGGAATCGTGTTTCGTTCGAAGGTGCACTTATGGCAAGAAATGTGTCCAAAAGACTGAGTCACAGGACCACATGGAGAAACAGGTGGACGTTTCTCCCGTAGTATCTAATTCGAAAAAGGCACAAGCCAAATTACAATCATCTCCCATTATGTCCATAAAAGAATGTAAGGTAATTTTGCAGAGGGTAGCAGCCTCGCCAAAGACGATAAGGACGTCCACGGTGCAAAAGTCTAGTACGGAAGGGTCGCCACAGAGAGCGATTATAGACAAGCTGAAAGAGAACGAGGAGGTCGTGTTCTCCTCGCCTTTGTCCTCCAGAAAGAGTTTACAGCCGTTGAATAATTTAGATTCGTCCGAAACGACACCTAGCTCGCCGGAAGAGGTGCTGGAACCGACCGCCGATGTATCGGAAACCATCGATACGGAAACGGAAACCGAGACCGGCTCCGATAGCTCTGAGATATCGCCCATGACGAACGTGCGTCTCCGTGAATGCGACGATGACGCCGTTTCCGACCAAATATCGTGTCAAGAGAACGAGTCCATATGTTGCGTCGACATTAATCCGGAGATCATATCGAGGCTGGAGCCGGAAAGACCGGAAACCTTCACCGAAGACTCAGCCGAGAGCCTGGCGCTTGCTACCGGCACGCGGGACGAAGTCAGATCGGATGGAAGCGATTCTGGTTTGGGAAGCGAGATCCCCGGTGATCCTGGGCCTCCACCAGTCCCAGAAAGCGATTCCGAGACTTCTTTCTTGGATAGGATACCCGATGATATTCTTTCCGACAAAGAAAAAGGTAATTCGCGAGCATCGTCCTTCGAGACATTTACCGATTTCTATGAAAATCTACGGGGTAGAGCGAAAAGAAACGTACTGCGAGATGCGCCATTGATTATTCACTGGAACACGGATAGTTTGATCAGTAATTCAGTCTTTAATCTTTCTAATTGCGCGAGGTAGATTGCGATTCGTCTGCGATTGTTGATCAGAGACAACCGATGTCCTGGGACCGATTCCTTAATGGTTTTACGCAGATGATTTCACCGATGATTTTGACGATTTTTTCCGGTCTTCTCGATGTCCATTTATCCTCAAGATTTTTCTGTCGCCGATTTCAAATTATTCCAAGTTTAATTCTTTATCGAATACGAATAACAAAGTACACTGCTTGACTTTTGCGATCTCTGGTCTTCAGATTTTTAGTATCGGTGGAAATAAAATAAATAAATGGAATGGAAAGAGTAATAGTATGAACAAAGCTTTTAGATAATACCAATATTGACGCGTTTACTCGACGGCAGTCGCACGAAAACTGGTTTTAAAATGACGGGAAAAAGGACGTTTCTTTTCGCTGTACCTTTTATTTGCGAATAGTAGCTTGCTATGTGTCGCGGTATTATAAAAATATTTGTCGTTTTAATCGATTCCACCGAATGCGAGGAGAACATGCGCCGAGAGGAATTACAAAGAACGATGTTGTTTCCTTTCAGCCGTGAATCAATTGGAGGACAGCTTTGTGGCGAATACGAGCGTACCCGGTACACTGCAGACGCCATTGACGAACTTTTCCAGTCCTACAAAGAGCAATCTGAAACGAAGATTGGTGGATTGCATGCAGGGAGCTCCTAGTCCAAAGAGAAGCAATACGGCGGACGAATCTATGAAAAAGAAACGCAATATTCAGTTCGACGCCGTGACTGTTTACTATTTTCCTAGGGCACAGGGTTTCACTTGTGTGCCTTCTCAGGTAAACGATTTTAAACGCTCTAGAGATATTAATTGGTCGCGAAGGAAATGTACGAGTATCGTAATATCGATACGATCACGTGTCGCAGATGTAACGCATGCTAAAATCGATTTATCCTTCTCAGGGTGGCAGCACTCTTGGCATGAGCCCGACGCACACTCATGCCGAACGGTTCTCGTTATCGGAGCACGCTGCTGAACAGAGGCGAATTCATCGTGCTAGACTAGCTCAATTGCGCTCCGAGCGTGCTGCAAATTGCGTATCCGAAGCAGCCTCGAGCTCCGAGGATCCCAGCGACGATACGGACGAGGAACAAAGTGATAACGAGGAGCTGGACATCGATAGTTATTACTTCCTGCAGCCCGTGCCTACGTGGCAGAGACGAGCTTTGCTTAGAGCAGCAGGTGTACGTAGAATAGATGCGGTAGAGAAGGACGAGTGCCGTGACATTAGAGCTAGCAGAGAACATTGTGGTTGCGGATGTAAAGGATACTGCGATCCGGAAAGCTGTCCTTGCAGTAGAGCCAATGTAAAGTGCCAGGTTAGTACGCGAACGCGCGGTATACGATAGAAAGTTGTTGCAGATTGTTACAAGAAACAAAGAATGACACGATACGTATAATGTATGTCAATAGGTTGATCGAGCGGGTTTTCCATGCGGATGTACTCGGGATGGTTGTGCTAATAGTTCAGGCAGGATCGAGTTTAATCCAGTACGAGTACGAACGCATTTCATTCACACTCTAATGCGATTAGAGTTGGAGAAAAAGCAACGAGAGGAAGAAGGTGCGGATCATGATGCTTCCGACAATCAAAACGGTAGAAGTCCGTTAAGAGAAATCAATTTAGGATCCGTAATGGAAAACAGGAGTCCGGAAACGTGTCTGAGCGCCAGCGGTTTCACAACGCTGCACTACGAGAGTCACGACGCTAGGGATGGCGGGTCCAATTGTCAGCCGGAAGTACCGGGCACGAGAGAGGATAGCCTGGATCTTTATGCCATTAGAGATGATTGTTATCCTAGCGAAGACACTGTCGATGGTACGCAGGGACCTCAAAGGAAACTTCATCCTGAGTTTAGTCAAGCTTTTCAAACATTCTCAGGCCAAACAAGTGCCGGAGTAAACTTTCAACAGCCTACTTATCAGGATTATCAGCCTTACGTTAACCTTCCTTCTACATCTAGGGTGCAATTTCAGCCGCAATTCCAAACGGTGCCAGGAAATCCAGGGTTCTCACACTATGCGCCTTATGGACAGGACACCGGATCGATTCAGGGGAACTGCCAGGTCCATCCCGGACAACACTCTTCCAGCTACGAAACTAGCTTCGCCCTTTCAGCAGATGGGTAAATTAGAACCGTTTTCGGAACTTTTGTCCGGTAGATATTCGTATTACGGTGAGATGGAGCCTCCCGCGCACGGTACTTATCATGGGAACGGAGCCAAGACTGAGGTAGAAAAGAACCAAGGTAACGAGCAACAGTCGGAAAGTACGGAAGAGTGCGACGAAAACTTTGGAGAAATTATTAAAAAGTCAATGGTCGAGACTGTATCCGCTTAGGTCAAACTGTAGATACGAAAAATTGTCTATGTGCAAGTCCGTCAAACGTTTTTGACCCATAGTGATTTATAACGAAAGAATAGAGTAATTTCGGCGAGTTTCAATTTCGTCGAAAGCCTCGCCGGTAAATGAAAAAGAAAAAAAGGAAAAAAAATAAGGAGCAAGTATCCCGACAAGGAAGGATATGCTGGTGCTTTGACCGGCTATACCTTCCATGCGTTAGATAAATCCGAGTAAATTGTTTATGTGGTTTTCGAACAGAACCGAGGTTCTCCTCGAGAATCACTTGCGGCTACCTACGACGAGTCCCGTGGATGTCGTTAGAAAAAATTGTACGGATACGTGTGCGTCCGCCCGGGATGGAAGCTTGAGACATTGTCCTTGTTCCTTTATTATAAGATTGTCGATTGTGTAATCGATCGGGTGGATAAGACGACGATGTTCTCGATAAACGCGAAGAGAATCCGGGGCCGCCAATACGGTGAAGGATTTTCGAGGGATGGTCTTCGTCGAAAATCTCAATGAACAGTCTCATTGAAACGGCAAGGGTTCCGTAACACTCCATTACGGAAGAAATTCAACGAGGTTGTGACCAAGAAACAACATATGGGATCAGCTTAGATTGCAGTTTATAATACTTAACTTTAATACTTTAATCGTAGGATCGCGGGTCACGCGTCTTTTTAAAAAAGAAAAAAGAGAAAAAGAAAAACAAGTTTTCAGATCCATGCGACAGCGGCGATGGCGGAAAACTTAGTATTTATTGCGACAGCGAAACCGAACGGTGTTCGTTTCGCTGATCGGATAGAAGGAAAGGCACATGCATGTACACACGAAACACATTTATATACGACCACGAAATGTGAGCGATTGTGATACCCGTCGTGCATATGTGAAAATGCAGTTTGCCAGGATCGTAGGTTAAGGAAATAAATTATGGGACTTTTTTATGCCAGTTAGTAAGAGATCGAGTTTGAATGGTTTTTCAATCAACAGATGATGGTAATTGACGATAGAGAATAGTTTTTTCCTCGCGTGGCAACGAATGCACACGCATCGCGGTTACATACATGTTCCCAATGTTAGAGAAATTATGGCTGGTTGGCATACCAAGCGCACGCTGTCTACAGAACACATAACGTTAAGCCCACGTATATTTTTTTTCATTCTTTTACACGACGACACCTTGAAATTGCAAGGCCCCTTTCGAATATCACGCACATTTTACGAATATACAAGGAAATGTGAACATTTTTCGATGCAAGTATAGCTCATGTCGGTTATCGAGATGTTCTCGTACTCGACCGTTCTTTTTCGTTCTTCATTCGCAATTTCAAGGTCAGCGTTAACGCGAACGATACAAACAACAAACCCGCGCAGAAGTTTTTTTGATTTTTCGAATGACTACGATAAACAAAGTCTGACGGCAGATACGGCTTGTTCAGGCGTTCTTTTGCACACCCATTGTTATTCACCTTGTAGATTTTCAGACACAGACCTCTTTAGCATCCCGGGACGTTGATCGCTATACCCACGATTAATTGAAATATTACGCATAAGAAAACAATGATAACGACGATAGTATTAAATTTATACATACTTATTGGACGTGTCAGCTCCCAAGCACTTTTGACGATCTTCTATTTCCGTGTTTTACACTGTGTTCATCGTCGCTGATTGGTGCCTAAAATCGTTACGTTTGTTGTCAGTGTACAATGATAACGAAATCTGACTTTCGAAAATAGAAGAAACGAAAGGGACGTAGATTTAACGTGTTGATACGATGCGAGGGATGTGACACCTCCGTATGACATAAATATACATATAAACTACACGTATGTAAGTAACTTTTAGATTATTTGAGTAAAAAAAGGCATACATAGTTGATAGCGTTTTATTAAATGTTGTGAAAAAGTCTCTTGTCTGTCGTGTAATGTGTTGTCTCATTACGTGTGCGTTTTTTCGTTCTTTGTTATTTCGTCCTTTTATACTCGAATACCATCCTTATCAAGTTCCTTTATTTATCACGTTGTTATTAGGTTGGAAGTAGTTTGCAAAAAATGTGTTTATGTGATTCCTTCCGATATATCGTACCTAAAACACCGTGATACAATCCTGTCGTATGAATCACTTTAGTTGCATACGTATATCCGGCCACAAATAATATTGCGTAAAGGTATTCTTTCTATATTTATATGTACTTGTTCTTATTTAACATTGCGATAATATGCAAATTACAGAAGACCAACGTGTATTTATTACTACTGGCAAGAACGAGAGAGGAAAGTTTAGAAAAAAATATTGGAAATCGGTAACAGCGAAACATCTGCACGAGTCTAAATCGACGTATATTCACTAAGGTAATTTAAATATCCCGCTAAATTATTCAAATTTCATGCCTCGGCCTGTAGATGCGCGCGCATATTCAACGTCAATATGGCGTCCGTAGCGGGAATCCTGTGCGCGTAGCAGCGACGTTTATTCGCGATATATTCGGAATCGTAACTTATCTCGGAAACTGTGGCTGGCACGAACGATAGAGGTACGAAACGGTAATACAAGGGACACTCCGTACGGCGAGATAGTTCGATTCCAAAGGAATCGTTTCTATCTGTCGTTCGTACGCCGTATGGAGTGGGGGCCGAAGCGATGGAAGGGAAAGCATTAGCAAGTTGTCGAGTTGAGTGCCGCTGGAAGTTAGCGCCTGCCCGTGAGCCTGTGAGGAGGTTAGTTTTCTTGGTGCGGTAAAATTTATTATTCGATCTTTCTCTCTTGTCCGGTCGGTGAAACGCGAATACGAGGGATCGAAAGTAATGGAAGTGGCGTGTGGTGCGAGACGCGTGTTCATGGCGTAATTCAAAAATTCGCAACGCTTTCGTGAGAACGGTTAATACGACGGCGTGCTAGTGTCGTTGACGTTTCGTGTGTCAGTGTCCTCTCTCTCTGTTTCCCACTCTTACGTTTGCCCTTTCTCGATTCGATCCTTTTCTATCTCGTCCCTTCTATATACGTTAACCATTGTACGACAAGCCGCGTCGTTGCTGCAATGCCAGATGACAGGTGCGAGGCGCTACCATTGCTGTCTGTTAACGAGTCCTTTGAGTGTCCTGCAAATTTAGGATACGCCACAGAATGACGAGCGCACGGTTGTTCTACCGGAAGGGCGGCGAAGAGGACCGAAGACGACGACCACGACGACGTTCTCGAATTCCCTCGCGCTAGCGGTGGGCTATGAGCGCTGACAATGGGGACGACTCCTTGGTAATTATCATACCTTTCTCTTTTTTATTGCTCCCTCTTGTTTCGTCTCTCTGTCTGTTCCGTGTCTGTATCGCGGGCAGTGAAATACGCAGGTTGACAGAGCGCGGCTTCGCCGTGCGGAAATAATCGTGGATTTGAAAGCTCTTTCTTTCTCTGTCTCGCTTCCCTTCCCCCTCTCCGTCTAATCCTGCTGGCGGGAATATTCGTAGGAAACATCTTTCACTTTCGCGACGTCGATAAAACGAGTCCACCGCGAATAAAAATATCGAAATAAAAGGAAGAAAGAAATTACGAAATACACGACAGACGGAAGCTTGCTTATCGTAACTTTTTTACGTAATCGACCAAACAGGAAGAGAATAACGTTTAAACAATAAGATCGCGAAATTCCAGGGTTGCGTCGTCAGCGGGAATCGATTTCGATTCACCTTGTACGTAACGAGCTCCGACCTTTTGACAATTGCTAACTACGCTGACTAATCGACTCGTGTGGGATTCTAAGCACGAACCGTCGTGTTTAAATTCGGTACTTTCAACGAACCAATTCAACGAGTCTACCTCTATATAGCGATCATCTATCGTCATCCGATCTCGGATAAGAACTACCGGGAATTTTCGTACACGAGGAAAGGCAACTTTCAAAATGGTCGAAAAAGGAATCGCGGACGATGCTCGCGTGGAATCGTGCTCGATGTTCTAATCGCTAATAACTCGAATGCTGTCACGTGTTTCCCGACCACGTGATCCGAGTGGACAGACTCATCTGTACCGAGTAAAAGTAATTTCTCGCGGCTAGTGATATTTCTCGCTCGATGGCCGGAGTTGCGAAACCGTCGTTACGTTTCGTAAGTTCGCCACCGGTTAGCCACGGGACAAAATGGAACGAGAGTGGAATACGATTTTCGCCCGGGACGCGGTCTAAACTAGCAACGCATCTCCAAGGATCGTTCGAGCATCGCTCCGTTCTTTTCCTTATTACAATTTCATTCGACGAACTCGAATATCCTTCGGTCAGGTGAGTTTCGTTGACCTTTGTTCCCCGTGCACGCACTCGTAATGCAGCGGACAGCTTGTAGTTCGATGGAACACGTTCAATAACTCGAGAGTCAATGAAACTTGCGCACGCCTCGCGCACGCGAAGGTATGCTTACTACCGAGGGATGGCGTTCTGTTTATGTTAGAAATTAATCGGTCGACCATATCACTCTCGTGTCTTACGCATTCTCGTTGCCCCATAATTCGTAATTAGAATTAGAACGTCGAAATTCAGTTTCTGATTCTTCGCTGCTATATTGCTACAGTCTCGTGAACACAAATTATACCCAAAACCGATATAAATTCTATTTCTCCCGTACTTTCGTCCGCCATATAAAAATGAAATCCTCGAAACTACCAATGAGAAATCGAGCTAGGGGAATTTCACTAGAAGAGAAGTTTTCTTTTCCCTAGTCTCTAGGAAAATAGTTTTTAGAAAAATAATTCGAATTTAATTGCTCGCGTTGCTGGAAAAACGTAGTTGGAAGGTAGGAAACGTTGCTTAGTAGTTTTTAATTTTGCCGTCGGTGGCGCGTGCGTAGAAGCCCTGGTTCTAGCGGCAAATTTCTTCCGGCTGGGAAAATTCTTAGAATCTCGTGGGTCCTGGCGCGATGGCGGAGCTCTGGATGCCCGGTCGCGGCGATCTCGGGCGATCGCGCGATCTGCCCGGCGCTATGAGAAAGGCAGGGCGGCATAATGCTTATGAGAATGCAAAGTAATACGTGTCAAGTCTAACGAGGCGCGTCGCGGAATGCAGGAGGCGAGAAAGAAGCGCGGGCTTCGCGATCGCGAGCGTAGGAACGCGTGGAGAACTTTTATACAGGGTGGCCGGGAAAAAAAAGAGTGTCCCTAATACCTCGACTAACGGACACGCTAAAAATCGATCGTTCCGCGAGAAATCGATCGGTCGCGTGGTTAACGCGCGTCCTCTTTTTTCTCCATTAGCCAAGCGTGTCGGTGGCTTTATCGAGCGCGGTGTACCGCGATATACTACCGATATACTAGCGCTGCTCTAATATACTAACGATATAATAACGATAGCCAAGGAGTTCTGGGATTTTTTTCTCACGAGTGATCGTCGCGGGAAAAAAGAGATGGAAGAGAAAGTGAGGCTAGTTTTTGCGCGTAGTACACGGTGGCCGGCTGAACGGGCACGCTCTCGGCCTACTTCTCGATTCCGATCACCGGTTAGAAAGCTGCGGAAAATATCCTTCTTTTCCTTTGACGGTTCGCTTATTATCCTCGAAATTCTTCATTCTTTCACGAAGATATATAGAAGAGTTCTTGTAAGTGCTGGTAGAACCGGACAGGTAGCAGGTACGGTACGAATAACAGCTTTATATATGTACAACGCGTTTGGGTTGTACGAAGTTTCTATTTTTAGAATATAATGACGGATTGTCAAACAATATGGCGGAAAATGGCACGGGTTATTAGCGTTCTCTATCTGTTTACGTTGGTAAAATTTTCGACAAAATAAATATAAAATATTAGTATCATCGGTTATTCAAAACCACCCGAGTTTCCATTTTTAGGATATAATGACGGATTGTCAAACGATATGGCGAAAAATGGCGCAGATTATTGGTGTTCTCTATCTATTTACGTTAAAATTTTCAATAAAATAAATATGAAATATTAGTATCATCGGTTATTGAGGACCACCCAAATTCCCATTTTTAGGATATAATGACGGATTGTCAAACGATATGGCGAAAAATGGCGCAGATTATTGGTGTTCTCTATCTATTTACATTGTTAAAATTTTCACTAAAATAAATATAAAATATTGGTATTATCGGTTATTGAGGACCACCCAAATTTCCATTTTTAGGATATAATGACGGATTGTCAAACGATATGGCGAAAAATGGCGCAGATTATTGGTATTCGCTCTCTATTTACTTTGTTAAAATTTTCGACAAAATAAATATAAAATATTAGTATCATCGGTTATTGGGGACCACCCGAGTTTCCATTTTTAGGATATAATGACGGAGTATCAAACAATAGGACGAAGAAAAAAAGCAGATTATTGGTGTTCTCTATCTATTTACGTTGTTAAAATTTTCGATAGAATAAATATAAAATGTTAGTGTCATCGGCCATCGGGGACCACCGTGGCAGTCGTGTTATTAGCCTTCCCCTACAATATCGTTAGATTCTAAATAAGGAAATCGAGCCGAACACGAGTATCACAGGCGAGAGCCATGGTTCGTAGATAGGGCAAACGTAAACATCGCGTATCAAGTTTGGGTTCATTTTCGCCGATGTCTTCCTGCCTCAGTCGAGTGTTATTCTCTGTCGTGTTTAGACCAAGTGCCTCGTCGTGTCCAACGTATCTCGTCGTGACTCAACGTGCCCGACGTTGCTGTTGACTCTGGCACGCGCCATTGCAACTTAAACGGTAAGACAGGAGAATAATATCCAATTATTCGAATTATAATTATCAGATTAAGTCAAATTCATTGGCTGCTCTACTTGGAATCCGAAATTCTTGAGATTTCTTCGATGATAGAGCTGTATTTATTAACGAGAGGATTAGAACGATGTAGAGTAACAGGAATGTAACAGTCTCGATGTGACACGTGTTAGCTAGTCTGCTATCCGAAGAGAACTAAGAAATGTAAAGAAAAAAATAGTTACGTCTTGCAACGCGACGTCGCAGTGCTTTTCCTTGCGTCATCCGCCATATCTGACGCCAGGAACTGCGCACAAGTGGTACACGTGGCGTTTGCCCGGCGTCCTTTGAGAAAAATTTCTTCAAAACATAATTCTTCGCATTCGGCGAATTTTCGTTACAGGAAAATAGTAAGTCGAGGACTTTACGTCACAAAGTCGACGATATTTTAAACCGGTTAATAAGAAATCGCATCTAAATTAGGACGTAGAACAATTTTACTTCGACATTCCACGTAGAAGCATAGTTGGGTAGTTTTAAATTCGATATATTAACGCAAGGGTGAAGAATGAGAAAGAAATAGGGCAACAGCATGAACAGCACAAAGAACACGGTTTTGACTTTAATAAGGATAAAGTATATTTAAGATATGGACCATTATTTAGTACAGTTTAAGGCTAGACTAATTCCACGCTGACTCTGCTCAAACTCTAAACTCTAAGTCTTGACACACTCTACACTCTACTATTGTACATTAACCCTTTGCATTCGATAATTTTTTGGCTAAAGAAGGGTACGAGTTGACAAATTTTCTGCTATAAAGTGTAGTAAGGATCGGATTTATAAAATTGAACTTTTAACTTATATTTTTCACGTTATATTATTTCCTTGCGGTACAAATGCACGGAGGCTTTAGTCTTTTTAAGGTGTCTGCGTGATGCAGACGCTAATTTGTCGAAAGAGAGTGTGTTCCCTCGAACCTTTCAGCCAGGTTCTCATAGGCCCTATGACGACCCATTGCGTCACTCAGTCCTGCTTCGAAAATTGATAAGCTTGATGGTTCCTCTCAGCAAACATAGATCCCGATGCAGGGTGATGCCGTCCAAATAAAGACTCCTCTCACAATTTAACTAATAATCAAAACACTATTTTCCACTATGTTGAAAATAAGATACGTCTTAACGTATATACAAAAATCAATCTCTTAGGAGAAATAGATATATATTTGATATATCTTTGATTCCACGAGGAGGTTCCGGGAATGTGTTAGATAAAAATTAGGGGATCAGGACGAGCTACAATTGCATACCCTTTTTCATCTTTATTTTTGTCTCTCCACGCGGGCAGTCAGAATACATAAGGTATACCTTCCTAAGGATAGAATAAAGATAGTTATTTCTTTTGCATTGTTTATTTCTTTGCATTCTGTATTAAATGGTTACTGAACATACTTCAAATTTAACAGCAAACAAAACTTTGGAGTGCCTTTAGACGCCTAGAGTATCACAAAGCCCAAGATTTCTAAGCGCCTTTAGACCCCCACAGTGGTCAAAGGGTTAATTAACATGGATCTTTAGAATCCGATTAAACGGCGACTGAGAGTCGCCTCTCGAGTGCGAAGTGTTAAAACTGCGATATTCGTGTCCCACACGTTCACTTCGTTCCAGCATCGTATTCGAAAAAGAGTAATAAAAGCAACTGGAGGAAAGGAGGGATCGAAGGGGTATAAAATCCTCGTCGGAGGATCTCACGAGCGAAGTAGCCAGCGGGGTCCGGTGTAATTAATCGTACAGGATTCACGCGTTCGAGGATCCGTATCGGTTCAGTAGGTCGAACCCGATCCGCCATCCTTTTCCCAGAGCGTTGGTTCACGCGAGAGATGGACTCTCCGTATCGGTTTCAGGTTAGAGAAAAATACGCGACCGCGTGCACCGTGCCCAGTGGTCCACGATACTTTCACGTTTCCGTTCGGTCGACGTCGACGAGGAACAGAGAGCAACCGCGGGAAACGCGGACGAAGAGAGAGGGAAAGGAAAGCGAGAGAGAGAGAAAGAGAGAGGAAGATTCCTCTCGTTTTGTACCGAATTCTCAATGGACATCCGCCTTTCTCACGATCCAGCCACGCTCGTGAGAAGATCGATTCGTGCGAAGCGCGTGCTGGAGAACTGGAGCATCGCGGAACACGCGTCTTTTCCATCGCGCTTACTCGCCTTTCCCGGTGTGCTGTCGATATCGAGACGGACGGTGCAAGTGTTTGGCCAGCACGAATCCGCCGTGATGGAAAGGCTTTCGTTTCCAGTGGAAACTGGATCGAAAGATCGGCGAGCAACGCACGGAGCAGCTGGATCTCGCGCGATTGACCACGGGCAGCTGGCATCTCGCGAATCCTCAGGGGGGCAGGTAACCCTTTGCGCTCGACGACTTTTTGGCTAAAGAAGAAGCCTACGAGTTGAAAAATTTTCTGCCATAAAGCTAATCGGTGATATTTTATGAGCAGTGAATAAGTAATCGTATAATAATTAAGACGCAGAATTATTTAATTCCGATACCTCGTACACTGTTACATTATTTTAAATTTGATATATTAACATTTTACCGACTGGAGGCCTATTAATAGGCTTTTGGTCGCCGATGCTCACCGACCGATAGCCTATTTTTAGGCTTTTTGGTACATTGCTCAGTTGCTACGTTAGTTGCGTTGCTTTGTAAGCTCCCACATTGTTGCGGCCCTAGGACCGCAATGTCCCAGGCAAGTGGACTGTTTTATGTCCTTAGTATCAGCTTTTTTTTTTACAAATTTATCTGAGCATACGAAACGCACAGATACTCCCGTGCGACAGTTTAAGCCGAAACAGAGCCGGCGCCAGGGAGAATCTGCGGCTGAGCGTTAGCGGTCGGTAAAGTGTTAATTAACCCTTTGCGCTCGAGAGGTGCCCTTCAGTCGCCATTTGATAAGATTTCAAAGCTCGATATTTATTAATATGTCAAATCTCAGATAATGTAACGGTGTGCGAGGTATCGAAATCAAATAATTCTACGTGTTAATTATCATACGACTTCTTATTCACTGCTGAGAGAAATATCGTCAGCTTTGTAACAGAAAATCTTTGAACTCCTATTCTTCTTTAGCCAAAAATCGCCGAGTGCAAAGGGTTAATTAATATCTTCGAACATTACATTATTTTAAATTTGACATATAAATTAATATCGATCTTCGAAATTTTATCAAATGGCGACTAAGGGGCGCCTCTCGAGTGCAAAGGGTTAATAATAGAAGTAGTATTATAAGTTAAATCTAAAACTAATTTTACAATTAAAACCCATAATACCAATATAAAATAACTACGATATATATATATTCTCTGTTAAAGTCTTTTATTTCTCAAGGAAAAGATATATGTGCCTTGAGTACTTCTCTAGAGAGACTGACCGACTCGCAAGATAGTGTCAAGAGGGTACGTGCCGCGTTCACGTAACCCCCAGTTCTTATCGAATCTTTATATATTTAATAAACATGTAAACTTGGAATTTAGTTATATACAAAAATCTAATTAATCTAGGATATAATATATATATTAATAAACAGTTTATAAGATCTAAATCCCAAGTTTATATGTTTATTAAATATATAAAGATTCGATAAGAATTGGGGGAAGAATAAGAAGAATAAGAATCCGCCATATCGAGATATCGATATTAAAAGATAAGTTTAGTTCCATACAAAAATCTAATTAACCTAGGATATAATATATATATTAATAAACAGTTTATAAGATCTAAATTCCAAGTTTATATATTTATTAACCCTTTGCACTCGAGATGTAAAGATCGACGTTAATTAACATATCAAATTTAAAATTACCTAACGATGTGTGGAATGTCGAAGAAAAATAATTGTACGTCTTAATTTGCATATGATTTCTCATTTACCATTTTAAAAATATCGTCGGCTCTATGGCAGAAAGTCTTCGAATTACTATTTTTCTGTAACGAAAAAGTCGTCGAGTGTAAAGGGTTGAATATATAAAAATTCGATAAGAATTGGAAGAAGAATAAGAAGAATAACAATCCGCCATATTGAAACATCGATATTAGAACATAAATTTAGTTACGTACAAAAATCTGATTAATCTAGGACATAAGGTATGAATAAATAGTTCACGAGATCTACACTTATCTTCTAATATCGATGTCTCGATATGGCGTAGGCAGATAAGCCCCGTTTTCTCGCTGAGATCGCAGTCCATGACGATACTTCTGTAATCGCGTGTTCGTCCCGGAGGATTTAGTTTCGTTTAGCCTGGTCCGAGACATTAGATCCACTTAAATCCGTTTAACGCGATTTTCCGTCCCGATGAAGGACACCGGAGTGCCTGACCAGACGAAGGTTACGATATCGAATTGGTCGCGAATCGGGACGATGTTCACGTTCACGCGATCGTCCATGTCGAAATAGCTTCGCGTTCTTCCCACCTGTCCGCGTAATTACTCGAACGGAAGGATAGAAACGCGCGCCATCTCGGGAGAATCGAATCGCGTCCGAGAAACCGTGTCGGCCATTAAGCTGAGAAGGAGGAACGTTGCGTCTGCTTCTTGCGCCTGGTCTCCGCGACTGTTATCGCGGTTTTACGATAATACGTAATGCAAAAGATATAAAACCGCCTGAAAACGGAGTGGCGATGAGGCCGAGAAAAGGAAAGATAAACACGCGATGGCTCGGTTTACGTTTAAGAGGCTCGAGACCGCAAAAAGGCCAGACCCCGCAGACGTTGATCATGCCAGTGTCTCGTGGTCGGCCAGTTTCTTATTGGCGTTGCGAAACTGCTGTCGGCTACGAAAGTCAAACGTTTGTACAAATGGCCAGGGCTCGATTACAGTGATTAAAACATCCAGCGGCTACTTTTGCGGAACTCGGTGGACGGATATCGGTTGTTACCTGGCCACGACAAAGAACGCTCCATCGCCACGATTCGAAGGCAGAATTGCCCGCGAATGTAAACGACTTTCTCTTTTTTCTACCTACTTGCAACATTGCCTGGTGTACCGATACTCTTCGGTCTGCCACTCGATCGGCCACTCGTGAGCTCTAAAAATATCCGCCACTTCCAAAATCGATGCCCGCGTATTTTTCTTAAAATAGAATCGCACGTTATCGATATTAACCCTTTGAGGTCGAGAGGTACTTTTAATTTGCTTAATGCGAGCCACGAGCAAATGCCAGTCGAGAGACGGAGGTGCATAAAGCGTATATGAGCCCCGTTCTCTGCGCAAATCGATTAACTCCGCTTTTTGAAAAATCGGAAATTTAAGTGTCAAAGCACTTGGTATAGTCGTAACTTTTTATTTTTATAATAGCTTTCCCCGATAATTAAGATTAACGTCATTAAACGAGAAAAATTTGTTGGTCACTGAATAATGAATAATTTATTTCAGAGGTCACTTTCATTAACTCCGTACTCCGATGTAAATCGTTGCAATAATGCAACTCAAATGCACTAGCAAGCCGTGAATGATAACGGTGAATTTTTTAGCTTTTCTCACTTGCCAAATCGATTAACTCTTCCGGTAACGTAAAAATGGTAACATTACCAACGATTACCTTTTGGCTATTTTTGCTTATAAATTTTATATACCGTTGGATGAAAGTTACATCTGTGTTTATACATTCTACGATATTTATTTCGATTTTAATTATAAAGGAA
Organism: Eufriesea mexicana; assembly: GCF_001483705.2. NCBI lineage: Eukaryota > Metazoa > Arthropoda > Insecta > Hymenoptera > Apidae > Eufriesea > Eufriesea mexicana. The sequence goes on along the minus strand of NW_016913324.1, from coordinate 187,806 downwards.
ATTTTAAAAAAAGGTATGCATTATTTCATTGTATTTCTTCGCTTTTTGTTTTATGGAGTTAATCAATTTGTGCAGTGAACGGCTCATATATATATATATATTATATAGGAAATCGAGGAACCGATAAACGATATTATTATGTCGCACACGTACATTGGTCCACTCATCCATGAAGGGTATTTTTAATCTTTCTTTTTTAATTTTAACGTCAAAGCGGTTGGTCGACGTTGAACCTTCCATATTTACAACGGAATTTCTACTTTTTATCTGGCGGAGTTAATCGCTAATCCATTTGGAAAACCGAGTTACGCGTATGGAATATGTTACACTGGAAATATCCTATTGAGATTATGGGTTTTAACCCTTTGCACTCGAGAGGCGCCTCTCAGTCGCCATTTAATCAGATTCTAAAGATGGGTGTTAATTAATATATGAAATTTACAATTACCCAACGATGCGTGGAATATCGAAGTAAAATAATTTCGCGTCTTAATTTGCATACGATTTCTTATTTACAGTTTTAAAAATATCGTCGACTTTATGACAGAAAGTCTTAGCAGAATTACTATTTTTCTACAATGCAAAAATCGTGGAGTGCAAAGGGTTAATTAACACTATGCCATCCGGTGGCACCACGTTGGTGTCATGAGCAAACTATCGGGCAAATGTCGGTGACACCACGTTGGTATCAAACGCAAAATTATCGGGTAAATTCCGCTCAAAAACAGGTTTGACTATATATATCCTCAAAATTTCGAGGAAATAAAGGAACAGGATTGAGAACTCGCGAGAACTGACGATGAGATTAGCAAAATTTGACGATTCATGATCTCTCGAGGACCTCGAAAAACCGCTTCGAAATGATCTGAGTCAGTTCTACTGGCACCAAACAAAAGAATTCCGAATAAATATGCAGATGGCATAGTGTTAATAGTAAAATAACTATATTCTCTATTAAAGTCTTCTATTACTCAAGGAAAGTATATATCTTCGAGTGTTTCTTTAGAGAGACTGATCGACTCGCAAGATAGTGTCAAGACATTCGTTCCCATAATTTAAAATTCGTTAATTAAAAGAATGTTTCACTTCGATATATATCTCGCGTTTGGATTAATGATTGAAATTAGTCTTGGAAGGGTTGAAAGTTTTTCGCTAGGTAGACACCTAACCAAAATCTCCACGAGTATGTACTTACGCACACGCGCGTGTACATCGATTTGTTGCCACCTCGGTAGACGAGATGGAAGATGGAAGTTCACCGCCGGAGACTTGACCGACTTGAACCGGCTAACTCTTTCTACAGATTCGACCTTGGTCGCAATATCGTTTCCGCGAGGACTCGATAGCTCGGACGCTCTCTTGCGACCAGTGGCGAACCATCGGGTCTGATAGACGGCTAGAGGTGTTCGAGGCCTTGGAAATATCGGGACGATATTTTTCCATTCTCAAGAATTTGGGGAATATTACTTATAAATGGGAAGGAAATTTAGAAAATCTTGGAATTCTGAAATTTCTCGAAGATGGTCAGGATTTTCGAAATTAGGAACGGATATATTTTCCTGTCGAAATTTCTTTATAATAAAAGTATATTTATCGATGATAAATATGTGTCAGGTTTAGATTCAAAAGGCATTCCATTTTCTGGAATCGTTCAGTTTCAAACCCCAAGTAGTACAGGGTACATTAGTCGTTAGAACCCTTGAGGACACCTACATTCATTGTTCGTATTTTCATACGTGTACATTTTACTAATAATCAGCTTTACATATTGTTAGTTCCTAGCAATATTATAATAAACTCTGTAATTTTAATCCAAAAAGTTCCAACAACTGTAACTAAGCAGAAGCATTACTAAGTGAACACGAGCTAGCTCCTTTTTGTGAGAATGGTGTTGTAGGTTTGATATAGTGTATTAGTTATTTACAGATATATACGTGGAATAGGTGTTATAGGTGCTTAAGAGTATTAACCCTTCCTGTATTTTAACGAGTCAGACTCGTGATGAAGATTTTAATCCAAACATGAATATCACGAGCCAGACTCGTGGACAGAAAATCGGCCCAAACATGAATATCACGAGTCAGACTCGTGAACAGAAAATAGGCCCAAGCGTGAATATCACGAGTCAGACTCGTGGACAGAAAATCGGCCCAAGCATGAATATCACGAGCCAGGCTCGTGGATAGTAAATCGGGTCAAATGTAAACATCAGGGAATGATGTTTTGCCAGTTATTGAGTTTATTCGTGATTAAGTTTTAGTTCCTATCAGTACGTCACGAGAATTGGTCACGAGTCTTATCAATCTCTGTAACAAAGTAATTGACGTCTACCGTTTGGGCCCAGATTTCGTTGAGCTAAATGGCACGGGAAGAGGTTAACCTAGAAATAGATGATAGTGGTTTCCCTGATGCTAGCATAAGCAAGTCTAGGTGTATATGGTCTCCCCATTCCTGATCCTCGGTGTCACATATATTCTTGGTTTCCGTAACTCTGACATTCGTCGCTCTTGGTTGACATCGACTGTCAAAATAAGAAGAAAAGACCTCCTACATTATCTTTTACACCATCAGGTCCTTTGCCCTGTATCACTTGCCAAGGCTCTGGCACTGGGAACCTTGGACAAGTGGCACATCTGGTCCTCGTCTATCGTTGCCCTCGAACGGCACGAGGTTTCGAAACTTTCCGATTCTCGCGCACCTTCTCTATCAGCCGATCTCTTGGACACCTGGCCACGCAGATCTCCGTGGCACCGGGCAGTTTTCACGAAAACGCGACTCGTGGGTCGCGCGTGGGCCCCGCACGCGTCCCCGTGACTCACGACACCTACGTTCGCCTGAAATCGCTCAAGGTTCCCCCGCGCTGTAATTCGGTCGATTTCGCTCGATCGGCGAAGGAAAGCGCGACGACCAGTCGCTATTCCGTGAAACGAGATTTCGGATGGAAACGAGCGAGAGAACAGTGAAATTAATTCGTAACAGCGACTTCGCAGCGCGTAAGACGATTAAATCAGTGGGGCACCGCTGCTAATTGGATTCCCCTCGCACAAAGGAACGAGCTCTACGGCCTAATGACTGGGAACCGAGCAGGTTGACCACCACTGCCGTTAAACACGTGTTTCGTATCGCTCGGTCTCGCGTGAAAGTGGAGAAAAGCTTTCGCGGAGACGTGTCAGACTGCGATCTAATCGTCCTTGGATCCTGGCTATTTTTCACCGGGACCTTGATTCCGCAGGAATTCTGGGCTATTCCGAGAGAGTTCCAGGGAACATCTCGAGGGAATTACTGGAATAAATCGCGTTTGCTCGCGAACGCTTAAATTGAACGTCTCCGGATCGTGGACTCGTTTGCGTACTCACAGATTTATCTCGCAACATCGGGTTATGATAATAGTTCGTTACGAGATGCTGGGATCTTGCTTATCTGTTAGTATAATCGATATAGAATGTAAGAGAAACTTTCGAATAATTTAAATAATTTTATTGCAATTAATACGTCGCAATGTACATCGAGCAGGGACAGTAAGGAAAAGAGTGGTCATCAAATTGTGATTCTAGTTAAAACGCTTTAAAGGACCATGAATAAACCATAGCTATTTTCCATTGGCATTGTCAGATAGGACAAGACGTCACCGATGCACTCCAAATATTCAAACATGTAAAAATAATCTTTAAACAATTTCATTGCAACTAATCCGTCGCAATGTACACTGAACGGGGATAATCAGGTTTTAGTGGTCACCAAATTGTGATCCTAGTTAAAACGCTCTGAAGGATCATAATTAACCCATAGCTATTTTCCATTGGCATTGTCTGGTAGGATAGACACCATCGATAAAAATCTTTATTCGGATTTTTGTCCCTTGTACCATTACCGTTATTTATTCGTTTATACGTTTCAGCAGACAATGCGAATTATTCAGTGTCACTGATCCTCGAAACGTAGCGTTGTTGTGTTTGATTATAGATACGTGGGGATCCCTCCCATAGGGTTTATCGATGATAAAGTCATGGTTTTTTCGGTGGTTCCTACAGTACTGCCTTATCGTTGAGCTTATGACGATGATAGGCATAGTAGGTAGAAGGACGAAAGGAAAAGCAGGGGATGCGTTTCGTCCTGGGCCTACTAGTGCACTAATTGGTAAAACTACTCTACCAGGCCAATCCAGTTCTGATTTTTGTCAATTGCAGTCCTAGAGCCGCAACACCTCTCGACATCAAAATTTCGCTTTTACCCAAATTCGCACGATTCTACCAAATTTCGCTAAAATACTGACTCATTGACACCTGTTATCCCGATCGATCCGATGTCTGTCTATTCTAGTTGACTCTAGTTGGCATAACTGTTTCGGAGGATCGTAAATACCATCAGCGATATTTCCTCGTCCTATTACCCAGCGCGGGCATAACCTGCTATCGATCAAACGTCTCGCGATTAAGTTCTCGGTTGTTACACCTATTGCCTGGAATAATCGTAGCTGGCCGATCGTTTATTGGCCTGCGCCAAGCACCGATCGCTTTGCCCGCGAGATCGTTCCGTTACCCGGTTTCTTCCGTATCGGGGCTGCGCGTGGAAGTCGCGGGACCAGTCGGGATGCCCGGAAGATTCATTGGACCAGGTGTCAGCAGAGGAAACGGGCGAATCGACGCGAGAGGTTAACGAACATCGTCTCGCCCAAGGGTCGGCACTTATCGACTCCGTTCAGCTTTCTAGCTGAGGCCTACGCGCGTGTACACGCGTGCAGATGCATGCAGACGCGCTAGACTCGGCGATGGTAGGGAAGTAAACGACCTTAAGATCCGCGGAGCACAGGCCGGATCGTAATTACGGTCCAAAAGCGAGTGGCTATGAATAACGAGGTTGTTGCTCCAATACGCGCGGACGTTTCTCGTTCACCGTTAGCACTTTGCCGATCTCTTGCCTACGGACGAGAGAGATGTCTGGCCAGCCGTGTTTCCCGGAATTCTTATTCGCTAATCCTGTTTTATTAGAAGATCGCGCTAATAGCAGTCAGTGTGGTACTCGATGTTTGAGTAATTGAGATGAATTTGGAAATTCATGTATAGGCGTACGTGTGTTGGGATGCTTGAGATCCTTGGCATGTAGCGTTAGGATGAACAAAATGGTAGATTGGGATTATTAGGTATTTATGTGGGATTATTTACTTGGGTAGATGAGGATTTTTACGATTAGAGAACTCGGTTGCTGTCAAACAAATGTTTTGTTGGGTGACTAACGATTCGTTGGCCTTTAATCACTAGAAGGGCCTAGCTAATAAACGCAGACCAATTTCAGAGTCCAAAAACAACTGACTTATTCCTACTTCCAATAAGAGCTAATGGTCATCTTCACCTCGTCAGAAACTAACATTATATAAGCACCTACAAAATTTGCGAAATGCTAGTTTCTTCCTCTCCGCCGACTGTATTTTTCCGACGTAATTTTGTTGTTAGAACCCGTATTGTATATAGAAATCCGGGTTCCAACAGTTTCGACTTCAACGAGATTCGTTATCCGTGTTTTGTGTTCTTTTGATCATATAAAGATCGCCTAACTAGGGTATTTCATTGGCTTTTGCGAAGTTTGTTCCCCTTCACATGTTTCACTCAGGACGCCATATTTATTTTGTATTTTTATTATTCGAAGCATATAATGGTAAAATAATAGTAAATTGGTGATATAGGACAACATTCTTAACCAATGGAGCGTTTATCTTATTGACAATCACGTTTGACCACCGTGTGGTTCTTTGGTAACGGTTGACAGTCTACCGACTGTCAATTTTCATTTAATTTTTACAATTGTAAGTAGTTCAGAAGTTCCGGTTACCATGACCACCCTGGCGTTACAGGAGAAACCGTGGTCGGTTATATATGAGCAACGTTGCTGTCAAAGTGTCAATCAAACACTAAACCTGTCACGGCCGGTCAAATTGACCAGTAAACGGAAGAAAGGGAGGAAGAAAAATGATATAAGAGAAAATATCGAAAAATTGATTATACGTATACTAAGAAACAAATCACGCTGTCAAGTGACCAAAACGATAGCATTGAATGCGGAGTCATAGTCATTTAAGTTGTGCTAGGCCTAGCGTTAAATCAGAAGGAAAGTGGACAATGAAGAAATTTTTGATCTCATTCGATCACTCTAAGACTCGAATCCCCAGAAAAGTCAATTACTCCAGGATAATCTCCCTGTCCCAAAGAGATTTGCTTCCCAGAGCAGTCAGTCAAGTTTCCAGACGAGTGGCGAATTATTTTCGCAGAAATTTGTCGCGTCAATTTTATTCAAATCGATCATAGATCAGATAATGGCAATCTATCGAAGAGTTCAAATTTCCCGCTCCACATTGCTAGACGCTCCTAGCGACATCTGGTATTTTTCGGCGACTCCATTAAAACCTAACAATGGCGGTTACTTCCTTCCAAGCATTCGTAAAGAAAGTACGTATAGTTATTCTGAGACATTATCCGGGTGAAACATAATTTATCTACGGTATTTCACACCACGATCCCTAATTATTCGACATCACGCGAGAATTTGTCCGCGAAAAATATACGATCAGCTTCGTCCCTGACGTTTCATCCGCGAAGAGATCTGTTCCACGGAACGTGTTTAACCCAGGCAAATTTTCCTCCGTTTTGTTGGCAAACACGCGAGGATCCGTGTACCGAGATCGATTAGCCTCACAGTCTTCCCCCCTGCAGATTTATTCCGCGGAAGATTTGCTCGCGTGTGGCGAGTGTTTGACTGCAGCCTGCAGCGACTAGCCGTAACGGATGTTATAATCGCTCGCAGGGTGCATCGATCTCGTAATTACGAGATGACACGGCAGAAAATCTCGAATTCCGCCGTATCACCCTTTCTTCGTGCTCGCGCCGGCTCAGCCGGTAAACGAAACGTCGAAGAACCTGAAATCCGACCGGCTAAAAACGATATAGAATCCAATCACGGTGATCATTCACGGTAAACAGACTTCGATTTCCAATCGTTGCGCAAGCTTCCCATCTCGAGCTACCCCGTGTTTAATCAGCGAACAATCAGGATGAAAGGTGTTCGAGCGAAACATCGATCCTAGTATGGCAGTAGAGGGGATGTTCTCTGGCCGATTCCAGGGGCGAGGAGCTCCGTTATCGATCTCGCGTCCTGGCCCCGTGTACCCTCGCGTGCCCCCTCGTGTGCAGACCGACACGAGTGGCCCGCTCGAGTACCCGTACAGGCTAACGAGATTTACCGTTCGGTGAATCGCGGGATAGGAACGAGACGAGGCCAGACCAGACGGAAAGCAACGCGTCGACGGGAGAAATACATCGAGTCACGTAGGTACTTACGAGATCACCCGCCGAGACCGCAAACGCACCGCGAAATCCGCGAAAACGTGAATTTCACGTTTCGATCCCTGCCCTCCCAGAAGCCTGTGTGGTTCTAGAGACCGAGACGTCTGGAAAGTGCTCTGCTGGCAAGGCAAGAGAGAAATAAATTTCGAAGAGAGCGTGCACACTGGCATCATGGCGCTGGAAATCCAGGTGGCGCTGGGTCAGCTCATCTCGCTGGTGATTTTCTTTTTGCGCCAATCGCTATTCTACTTCTGTTTATACAGCAACTGTATTACGTAGCATCGATTTGTTTTGTCGTTTAGTCGAACGGGAATTGAAACGACACCGCGCTTAGAATTCTTATTAAACTGTTTCGGCAGTTACCTACGGAATCTGCGAAAGAATGTAGCGGAGGATAGTGGAGATTTGCATAATCACCGATACGGGTTATTGGATCCGTGTCAGCATACTTCGTGACATAATTAGCTGGACGAAGCTGTGGAAAATGCATCGATCGTTTCTCTCAGCTGAAGCAAATCGAGGTCTATCGAGTCTTCTGGCTTTTAACCCTATGAAAGAAGTATATTGGGATTGTAGGTTAAAAGAAATAACTATCGTTCTTTATAATTGTCTTTATTCTATTAATAATAATATATCTTCTGTATTCTAACTGTACGCAGGAAGAGATAAAACTAGAGCGATGAAATAGGGTTTGCAGTTGCAGCTTGTCCTGGTCCCCTAATTCTTATCTACAGCGTGAAGGAACCTCTTGGACTCATAGTTCAAAGACGTATCTATTTCTTCTAGGAGATTGATTTTTCGAAATAATACTATTCTAAATAATTTTAACACACAGAAACGCACATTAATTTAATTTTCTAAAGACTCTATTAAACCAGTTGCTACAATACTTTGTTCATGGCTGCTGTACTCAGTACTGTATTGCCAATTGTCAACGTCGCTAGCAACAATTGGTCTATCCATTGATCATTCTAGAATTGCTGAGGAATTTTGTTTTGGTTGTCAAGGGCCCTGCTTTTATGATTTTCTTAACCCACGTTTCACCTCCCCGTAGGGATCACGTAACTTAATTTTGTTACCCAAACTAACTTTTCCATTTGCTTCTGGAAAATATCGATCGGTTTATAATTTGTTTTTGTTGGCAATGGCCGATTTGCTATTTCTTTTCGAAATGGTATCTGTTGAAAATAAGATACGTCTTATATACAAAAATCAATTTCTTAGGAGAAATACATGTATCTTTAAACTTTAGATAGATCTTTTAAATTCTATAGCAATTCAAGAATGATCAATGTATGGATCAATTATCGCTAGAAATATTTACAATTGAGAATACATTATTGAGTACGGACATCTACACAGTATTATAACCATTGAATTAACCTATTCACAGATAATATAAATTCTATAGCAATTCTAGAATGATCAATGGATCGATCAATTATCGCCAGAGATATTGGCAATTGACAATACAGTACTGACTATAGCCATCCACACAGTACCAAAGCAATTGGATTAATCTATTCACTGATCACGTAAATTCTATAGCAATTCAAGAATGCGCCTAAGGGGTGAAGTGTTTATTTCAGGCGATAGATGAGAATTAGGGGACCAGCACGAGCTGCAATCTCATACCCTTTTTCTTCATTCTAGTTTTGACTCTCCATGTGAACAGTCAGAATACATTTGATATACCTGTCTTAGGTTAGAATAAAGATAGTTATTTATTTTTACCCATAACCCCAATAGTATATGCTACAATATTTTTATTTTTCTCCAATTCTTTACAGAATAAAGATAGTTATTTATTTTTACCCATAACCCCAATAGTATATGCTACAATATTTTTATTTTTCTCCAATTCTTTACAGAATAAAGATAGTTATTTATTTTTACCCATAACCCCAATAGTATATGCTACAATATTTTAATTTTTCTCCAATTTTCTCCAATTTTCTCCAATTCTTTACAGAATAAAGATAGTTATTTATTTTTACCTATAATCCCAATAGTATGCTACAATATTTTTATTTTTCTCCAATTTTCTCCAATTCTTTACAGAATAAAGATAGTTATTTATTTTTACCCATAATCCCAATAGTATGCTACAATATTTTTATTTTTCTCCAATTTTCTCCAATTTTCTCCAATTCTTTACAGAATAAAGATAGTTATTTATTTTTACCCATAATCCCAATAGTATATGCTACAATATTTTTATTTTTCTCCAATTTTCTCCAATTCGTGGAACAAAATCGAGAAAGGATTTTGAAAAGGATGATAATCGGGAACGATCTTCGTGTCTCGCGATCAGGATTCCAGTCACGAGCGATTAACAGCGAAACAACCAGTTTTCAGTCACCCGGAGTCAACTCCGATTCTCTTTCCATTCCCGAATCTCGTTCTTCCCTCTTTCGTCATAGCCGAGTCGGGTTTCCCTTTAAGGTAACTAATTTCACGCGTTATATTTATCCCCCGTTCGTGTCTTCGCTCATAAATCAGCTCGTCGAAGTTATGGCTCACACGGTTGCGTGGAACGGTGTTGTTGCGACACGGTGACGTAGGTGTCTGCTTACGTCACAGGTCCGCGACGTCATGGATGCATTTATTTTATGGATGCATCTCATGGCGATTCCGATGGCGCATAGGTGATAACGGGTGAAACATAGCCGGTCACCGTGATTGTTCATCGATCCACGTGCCGTTCAAGTTCGTACCCACGTCGACGCGACCCTCGCAGGACTCGACATTGTCTAGGGGTGGCTTTCAGACGTCTTTGTGCCCGAGCGAAGGTCTCTTTCGATTCGAACAAACGATCGATTCTCGAGAATTTTCCACTCCACCCTGGCAAGTGGCTGGTCCGAGAGGCGAGAAAAGTCTTTTTAAAGAAATGCACGAGGAGCGAAGCATTAAAAGAAAGGGGAGTCGGGGGAGAAAATGGTGGCTCAGAGTATCCGACTTATCTATGTTAGTGGTGGATGAAATCTTAATAACGATAAGAACGATTCTTTATTTAATTACAAAGATTATCAAACGCAGATATTAAGTTTAACCCTTTGCGGTTGGCAGATTTCAGCAGAGCAAATTTAGCGTTTCGCAGTTACTTTTCTGTACAGGATTTAAAGTCGATATATGGATACTAACCCTTTGCACTCGATGATTTTTTGGCTAGAGAAGAGTAGAAATTCAAAGATTCTCTACTAAAAAACTGACGATACTTTCTTGAGCAGTAAATATAATTTTCTCCAATTCTTTACAGAATAAAGATAGTTATTTATTTTTACCCATAATCCCAATAGTATGCTACAATATTTTTATTTTTCTCCAATTTTCTCCAATTTTCTCCAATTCTTTACAGAATAAAGATAGTTATTTATTTTTACCCATAATCCCAATAGTATATGCTACAATATTTTTATTTTTCTCCAATTTTCTCCAATTCGTGGAACAAAATCGAGAAAGGATTTTGAAAAGGATGATAATCGGGAACGATCTTCGTGTCTCGCGATCAGGATTCCAGTCACGAGCGATTAACAGCGAAACAACCAGTTTTCAGTCACCCGGAGTCAACTCCGATTCTCTTTCCATTCCCGAATCTCGTTCTTCCCTCTTTCGTCATAGCCGAGTCGGGTTTCCCTTTAAGGTAACTAATTTCACGCGTTATATTTATCCCCCGTTCGTGTCTTCGCTCATAAATCAGCTCGTCGAAGTTATGGCTCACACGGTTGCGTGGAACGGTGTTGTTGCGACACGGTGACGTAGGTGTCTGCTTACGTCACAGGTCCGCGACGTCATGGATGCATTTATTTTATGGATGCATCTCATGGCGATTCCGATGGCGCATAGGTGATAACGGGTGAAACATAGCCGGTCACCGTGATTGTTCATCGATCCACGTGCCGTTCAAGTTCGTACCCACGTCGACGCGACCCTCGCAGGACTCGACATTGTCTAGGGGTGGCTTTCAGACGTCTTTGTGCCCGAGCGAAGGTCTCTTTCGATTCGAACAAACGATCGATTCTCGAGAATTTTCCACTCCACCCTGGCAAGTGGCTGGTCCGAGAGGCGAGAAAAGTCTTTTTAAAGAAATGCACGAGGAGCGAAGCATTAAAAGAAAGGGGAGTCGGGGGAGAAAATGGTGGCTCAGAGTATCCGACTTATCTATGTTAGTGGTGGATGAAATCTTAATAACGATAAGAACGATTCTTTATTTAATTACAAAGATTATCAAACGCAGATATTAAGTTTAACCCTTTGCGGTTGGCAGATTTCAGCAGAGCAAATTTAGCGTTTCGCAGTTACTTTTCTGTACAGGATTTAAAGTCGATATATGGATACTAACCCTTTGCACTCGATGATTTTTTGGCTAGAGAAGAGTAGAAATTCAAAGATTCTCTACTAAAAAACTGACGATACTTTCTTGAGCAGTAAATAAAGATTTGTATAATAATAGAATTGTAGAATTATTTGATTTCGATACCTCGCACACTGTTACATTACATTAACCCCTTGACAATTATGGGCGTCTATGGGCGCTTAGAAATTTTGCGTTTGTAACACAAAGGATGCCTATAGGCGCTTAGAAATTTTGCGTTTGTGACATGGAGGGCGCCTATAGGCGCTCTGCGTAGTTTAGCTTCCTGACACGGAGGGCGCTTGTTTTCGCAAAAATGGCGCACACCGTATCTCAATTCTTGTCGTATGGTATGGTCGCTACGTATCAAAATCTGCCGTAGTCAAGGGGTTAAATTTGATATATTAATTAATATCGATCTTCCAAATTTTATGAAATGGCGACTGAAGCTCACATCTCGAGTGCAAAGGGTTAAAAATCCATGTAACCATTACCACGATCTAAACCTAATCTAAATGACGTTTTTACATCTCTCATTCTAAACTCCACGATTAACTGGTAGTCAATTCAATTTCGCGATTTTTCTTCCAATACACGCGTAATCGATCTTGCAACGTCTTACTTCATTTTCCAAGAGTCTTCGTGCGTCACTTGACCGTGGGAGGTTCAGTGTTAAAATAGAAAATTCTCACTCGTCATCTTCGTCTCGCGAATCTCGCGGATCACACGGATACGGGAAGCTTCCTGGTATTTGTTATTTAAAAAATTGGGACTTTTCTCGGGAAACAAGCTCGCTATGTTTCGTGGCATATAAAATTTTGGATCGGAAGGGATATTCAAATGGGACCTGGTTTCTCGAAGCTTTTAAGTATCACGCGTTGTCTCGCGACACGGTTGGAGCGAAAGGCATTCTTTTAGTGGGACAAAGGTGGCGTCGTAAAAGAAAGTGGCGATCCGCTTGCATAATCGCTCGTGTAATGACACATCCGGTAAAAAAATCATGGTTTCACGGCCTCGCAACGTAAAGATCGGCGCAGTGTACCCAGCCACCCTCGCGCGGCACTCTGTCACCCTCGAGCACGATGTGGGGTGAATTTGATGACTCAGGTTGCTTTATACGGGGAATGAAATTACGCCCCGTCTCACCATAGGGACCATTGTCGAAGAGGAGACGGGCAAACATCTTGAGCTTGGAGTAGCTGCTTTGCTCCGGGCAGCTTTGCGCAGCCTAGGCGTTTCCGCCGCCATTTTCACATTTCGAATTAGGATTTACCTCCATGTTCTCGTAACTTCCAGATCTGTTGCTCGAAGGAGAAGAATTTAGGACAATCCGATAAAGTTAAACGTGTACCTAATTTTAGACGTAAAGTCTTCGGGTTAGCGACATTTTAGGGTCAACCTGTAATCTAACGCAGATCTGCGAAAAGTCTAACAGAAATAAATGTGAAGGTACCTATGGATGATAAAAATAAATAACTTTTGCCGAAAAATTAAGCCAACCTAATTTATATTGTCGGTAAAATACTACGGTAAGTATTGGTAAATTTTTCGGATCAACTTGTAATCTAACGTAAATCTGCAAAAATGTAATGAAGTTTGGTATAAAAGTACCGATAAATGATAAAAATAAACAACCGTAGCGGAGAAATTAGGCCACCCTGTATATGGTCATAGAGCGTAACGGCGGAATATTTGTAAAGAAATTTGACGCGATCGGGAATATTTATTCGCGATATTCGTGGTATCTCAAAGAATAATGCTCGATGTACGTAGTATTATTACCCCATATATGCATACGGAAGGATGCAGTAATAGCGAGATAGGTAAAATTTACCGACTCGTGTTATAGAGACACATTTCCTGGCTCCGATTCGACGAGGAAATTCTCGTTTAATGTACACGTTTAGTTGGTATCTAGATAACGTCCCCGATTACGCGTAATCGTGGGAGACAGTGTCGAGTTTCCAGGATTCGTGTAGAAAGCGTGACCGAAACGAAATCCGGCAATTCGAAGGGGACCGCGCGAGCGCACTCGCGTGGAGACACGCATAAATTCTTCGGTGCTCACGGTAACTGCCGGCTTGATTATGGCATTATCGGCACGCGAAGCGCATCGCGGAAAAATATACGAAATAAATGGCCGGGTAAAGTGGATTCATGCGTCTGTGAATTCTTTAGGCTACCCCGAATAATTGGCCTCGTGTCTGTGCTGTTTTCCATGCGTGTACGTTTCGGAAATTTACAACGTTCGACGCACGAGACACTCGGAGAAAGACGCGCAGATTTCATTCTCGTCGATGTAATTCGCAATGCAACGTGAAATTTCTGCCAGTTTAATATCTCGGGTAGGAATCACGGTAACTGGTCATCGCGAGATAAATTTATATTTTTTCTCCTTTTTCTAGGTATTTTTTTTTATTAAATATTTACTCGCGACCTTTCCGGATATATGGAGGAACGTGAGTCTCGAACGACACCAAACGGTAGAATTTTTAACGAAGTTGACGCACGATCTCGACTCTACGTCAGTCGATTATGTTACAGCTATGACGCGTTTCAGAGTCTTTTTAGATAACTGTAGCGTGGGTTTGTTTATTAATCGATTTACGCGGTGCATTTGTTGCATACTCGAAATGGACGGGTTCCATTATCGTTGAGATTATCCGATCGTAGAATCATGCACGATTGTTTATCTCGAGTGCGAACGAACGATAAAATCTAACGGACACGGAGAAATCGAATTTATCGATCGAGTGCCGCTACTCCGATGGTAATGTCATGCAGCGACTTTATCCGTAGCGTGTGACAGATGCCAGTACCGTATATAAGCAAACGGAAACCGGACGCTATATAGAAACATCCTACGATGATTAAAAATTATACAAATTTTTTCGTTGGAGTAATACTAATGTTAAATCTCGAAATTCTAGTTTCTCGTTCCCAAGACGCGACAAAATTCGTTCAACTGTCATTCAGTGGTACAATTTCGGTACAGTCAATTTTCGGAAATAAATCAATCGTAGCGTGTTTTAACAATCCCAAAGTATCACGAAGCCTTTTCTTTCAACGTGGATCACGTTCCAGTTGTTGGTTTTCTTCAATCTACATCCTGCGTGTCTCTCGAAGAGATGCAGACCGCCAGTGTCTGGTCGTAGACAACGTTCGCAGTCGGCAGGCACGGGCGACGAAGATTTACGTCAGTGCACGGCCCACAGTGATAATGGAGACGAGCGGTCGACGTAAGAGCGTGGTCAGTTCGATTGTATTCAGCCGGTTCGGCCGAATTGCGTGTTCGCCGCGGAGTCAGTCGTTGTCGGGACGGCGAGCCGTGCGGTTCGGTGACGGACAGTGTTGCCGGCGTGAAGGTGGTCGCGTGACCGTTTCCCTCCCAGTTTGTGTTCCATCGGCGACCACCTGTGCTCCATCGGTGGCGAGCCAGCGCCTCGAGTTTTCGGCGTCGCTGTTCGCGCGTGTCGTGTGCGTGATTGCGTGCGTGTGCGTGTAACAGAAGTCGTAGCAACAGGAGAGAAAGGTACGAGGGCAGGTGTCGAGGTATACGAAGTTTGCCGGGGATTGAGTCGTGTTTCTTGGGGTTCTCGGGACCGCGGCCAGTTCCTCGGTTCTTTGTTCGAACGCAAGATTTTCTTCCCGAGTAACAGGCAGCGGTGAGTGATCGACGTATTATCGAACGTTACGATTCAAGTTCGGGCATAGCGTCCTCTGCCAACCGTCGAACGTTCGACAGGTCTCGACCTGTTTTTGTTTTCACTTCGGACTCGTGCGGTTAAGCGATAGATCGATATCGGTAGACTCGAAGTCGTGTTCGCGTGGAACGAGCTGCTTCGTTTACTACGGGTAGTACGTTTCGGTGTCCGAGGATAAACATCGACCGAGCGTCGAACGGAATCATAGGTTAGCAAGGTTGCGGTCGCGAGTATCGTTGTAGCCACGAGATCTCGTAGAGATATCGCGTCACCATGTTTTTCGTATCGATAGAAATTTCGCGATACGTTGATAGAACGTTTCTACGAACGATTGATCGTTATTTCCCCTAGGCTCGCGTTACTATACCTTCTCTCGATTACACGGTGCAACAATGTGTTATATGCACCGGAGCTATAGCAGGGTAATAAAACATTTACCCGAAGAGCAACATTGTCGATTGCTTTTGTTACGATGTAGTATTCGAAAACTGCACTTTATTATTGTACTCTATCCGCGGTACCTTTATCAAAAGAAATAACCCTCCAGCCAATCATACCGTCTCATTGACGTACAAGCTTCGTGGTGGAAATGTTTGTCGTGAAAGTCGAGCGATGTCAATTCATTCGATTGAATGATTCAATTTGTTCCCACGCGTATTGGCGCCTCTCAATTGTGCTTTTATCGTTTCACTTCGATGCCTATCGCTGCGCTTTATCTTTTTGTTATCAAGCCGTCGATAACAAGGACACGAGAAAGAAGCACCGTTTCAAAAATTTCCTCTCTCTGTCCCCACACTCGCTTCGCGTGCCATTCGCGTGCACAAGAGCGT
>NW_016913324.1:137727-171523 GCF_001483705.2 Eufriesea mexicana | reverse complement strand
CGTGTTTCGAAACTGCCACGAAAATGGCACTTTTCGATCCTTTCCATAAACGAGGTTAGACCAGCTTTCTCGAACCTATTTCGCGTGGATATACGCGGTCTCCGTGGACGCGTAAAGTGCCAGGCAAACTCTTATCGGGGCAACCGGGCCCGCGAGCTAAGGCCACACGGTTGTATCGAGTAGGTTCGCCGGTTCTAGGAACGCCATAGTGGAAAATCGAGCGCCTAGCTGCGCGTTGCACATACCGCGCACCTCCAGCGGTGCGCGTTAACCGATCGCGCACCTATGTATCAAGTCGCCTATGACTAATCCGTGTGTTACGCGCCACCTTCCTACTAATCCGCTTGCTCCCCGTTGTCTTAATCGCCCGCGCAACTGTGTATCGCGAAAAATCGAACCACGATCGTAACTCGTAACGTACAAAAATAGACGATTACGTGATAGGAACTCTTTAACCGAGCCTTCGTTTTTGGCGTATACCGCGAGGTTATTTCAAATTCTCCACATTTCCCGCCACTTTTCCTTTCCGCGAATCCGACATTTTCTATCGGTTTCATGCGATCCCAGTTTCTTGCGACGACTTTTAAAACATATTTTCGCTATTTTTATCCCTTTCCTCGATATCTTTTTTTCAATAGTCTACTATTAGTTGTTACTAGTTATATATAGTATACCGTTGTCTGTTTCTTCGAAGTACTAAATAACGAATGATCCAATTGCGATAGCAGGTGTTCGTATAGGAGTTACAAGTACGATATATTTTTCAACGTTCCATCGAATTTTATTCCTATAACTAACCTCGTGTTTCCCGTCGCCTTATCGATAGATCATTCGTCCGTGACCCGCAGGCTCCCTGAACCCTTCGTGGTTCTCGCGTGAGTTCGCCGCGGCTTCAGAACGAAACGGACAGGATATCGATTGCTGGGACAAAAGGCGAACGGATGAAAGGGGTATTTGGACCCGAAGGCTTGTACTCGTTGGACCGAATCGTGTATCGGCGTGGACACACGCGGCAGGGTGGCACGTGCATCGTTCTGGCGTGTCGAGGAACGCAGAAACGGAGTAATTTGGTCGAACGTTTGGCACGGATTCCGGGACGAACGTTTACGAATCGGGGATTAAAAGCGTCGGGCCGCTATCTCGCGGGCCACGGTCCAAACTTCGCGGCGGATAACCGCGGGAAGAAGAGTCTATCTCGAGTGGGACCCCTCTCTCTCTCTCTGCATTTCCCGCGGCTGGTTTCTCTCCTCTATTTTATCGCTTGTTCCCTTTTTTTATTTCACGGGTGAGAAAGGAACTGAGGTCGGGCCAAGGTTGACGCATTCTCGAAACCGGATCGGATATGCAAATGCGACTGTGACATCCACACGCTGGACCCGACCTCTTCCCTTTCGTCCGCTTTATCACTGGAACGAGCGTTATCTGCCCGCGGTCATATTTAATTATAGCCACGTTTGCGTTTATTTACGAGTGCCGTTGCGCGAGGGAAAGGGGAGCCGAGGAATCGGGTAACCGAATTAGTCGGAGCTGCCTGATCTTTAGCGTTTTTCGGGTCCACAACGAGCCGGAATGCGGCCTTGTCGAATGCCAAAGCTCGAGATCGATAAAGTAAAATTTAAGAGAAAAGAAAATAGGACTTTACGCGATTTTCTCGAAAATAGAGACACTCCTGGTAACAATAATCCTCGTCTCTCTTTGGTCACTAGACTCCACGATTTTTCCTTTAATATTTTCTTCCAAGATTTTATTTCTTTCACATTCTCGTGTATCGGTCGCTTGACCAGTCTCTGTAGCTTCACACTCGTTATGGAATGTCCAACCTCGGTCCTCGACTCGCAGGGGTGCGAGACCTCCCTTCCAAGACCCCTTGTCTGTACTTCCGGACCTATGCTCGGCCCAACGAGTCGGATAAGTAAAAGTAAACAGACTGTCAGTTCGATCTCATTCCTGCATTTGTCTTTCCTCCTTCATTTTGCTCGCTTTACTTCGCGTTTCGGGTTTCCACAACCCGACTCCCCACGATGAGCCACCTGGTGAGCCACGCTTCCCTGATCGCTTGTAAATAAATGAACGAGCCGTTGATTGTGTAGGAAGCGTAGAAAATTGTCCAAGTTTTCCTCATTGCGGATGTCAGGATGAATTTTCAAGATCCAGTTCGAGGTCGACGCCATTGGTCTACAGAGATCGAGGCACAATGGACTTGGACGTCCCCGATAGACAAATGTCGGCTTCGTACATTGTTGGACTCCCAGAAATTGGCTGATGCGAGTTGGCAGACGTCAGGCTGTAAAGCTTCGAGTTTACGTTGTTTCGTGTCACCGACGTGGGTTAATTCGCGATCGTTTGATGCCATTATGCAGTCGTCGACTTTTCGGGTACGTCGTTCAAGGACTGGTAAAACTTTAACCGTAAATAGCTCGAAAACTATCGAGTAGTGGCGGGTATAATGGTATATATTCTTGAACTGCACGATGAAATCTGCAAACCTGCAGAGTTTCAACTAAATCGCTGACCCGAAGGACTTGTGCTCTCCTTGTCAGGTCTAACTTTTATGTAAAATGCGTTTGTCGCGGGAATAACAATGCTCCTTTGTGTCCATTGTATAACGCATTGTATCATGCGCTCTTTCAATTAGCCTCTAATTCAACTTTCTTCGAGTGCATATAATCAGCCTTCGTCTGGAAGACTACGGAGAAACTTGGGATTTTATCTTCATCCTTTCTCTGATTTCTGTCTTAGCCCATCGTTAAAGCACAGTCGAAAATAGGAATGGAAAATGGGAGTTATTGTCGTTAAATTATTTTCCATCCTAATAATTCTAATTTGCAATTTATCAAGGAATTAAAAGATTCGAAAAATAAAAATTTGCTCCCAAAATTATATTTAATTTCGAAATTGCTTGCTTGCAAAGAAGGGGGGCCACGAGCGGCCATGTTCTTCTTGCGACCTCCGTCCATTTTCTCGATCTTGGTCCCCTGGAAGATTAAGGAACGTCTCGGAGAAATTATTTCCTAGTTAGGTAGAAATTATTCCCGGTTATAAATTACTCGTGCAGGTTTTCGTTGCACTCCCGGTCTCGTTCGACGCAGAGACGCCTGACTTCGCGACATTCCACGTGATTCGCGGAATAGTAATTGATAGCCACCTCTGGCTACTCGAGCAAGCACGATTTCACTCTTGCTCGAGATCACGAAGGCCAGAAAATTGTGCCGAATCGGGCGTTCCTCGGCTTTCGTCGAAGCGATTTACCTGGGTATCGTACGAGATTGTAGCTTGAAATTAGCCGATGGAATTGCCCTGTAGCTACGTGGCCTGACTATTTACTATCCCTCCGACGAGTCGTAATGGAGGACGTTTTGCTGGGAAGTCTGTAGAACGTTCTACGTGTTATCGTATCACACGTGACGCTAAATAATTACCAAGTACGTGCAAATAAATTCGTTAAAATCAGTCCAAGTCATCGAAAAAAATTCAGGTTTCTCCTAATTTGCTAATTGTCCAATTTTGCTTTGTATGCTCGTGCTTATTGGCAGTAGAGGAATTTTCTCTTCAAATGTTCAATGTAATGTGACACAGCGTATTCGCGTGAAATCGGAGGATGACGATTGGCAATCGTTTAATCTTTGGGTAGAATCTATTTTCTGCAACGGCGAGGAAGATTATCCTTTTGGACCTTATACGAACGCCTGACAGACGAACTCGCGTACAAACAATTCTGTTAATGGTTACGTCCTGCGGCGGATGACACGACGCGTTAACATCGTGACCTTATGTTACGTGTTTGCCGAGTGAAGCCGATCTTCGTAGGGAGTCTCTATCGGCCCAGAGTCGATCTACGATTTAACGTCATCTAGATAGCGTCGATTCTTCGTAATTGACCTTATCAAAGGAGCCACTTCGCGAAGGAAAATTCTTCCCGCGAACGATCGCGCGTGAGTGGAAAATTACGATCTTCTCGTTGCGTGCAGCAGAACGAAATTTGATTGTTCGGAGATATTTATAGTGTATTCAAATGCTCGAAAGATTGGGAATGATTGGATAAAGTGTAGAATTTTCGCGTAGAAACGAGAATGAAATTATTCGCAGTGGCTCGACAACGCGATGCTCGATCGGAGGTTCTCGAATGATTCGAGAGGTATTCATTGTCCCGCGCGTTAAATAAGAAAATAACGTAACAGCCGAGTCATTTGAGCCGCCAAATGATTCATGCTCGCATGAAACGCGCTGCAGCTTAAAGCACACTTCCTGCTAGAGCGGCCCGCTAACTCCCTTTATGGACAATAGCTAGGTTGCATAATGCACTTGGATCGCCTGCATCGCTCCAGAGTCTAGATGAGAATTCTGATCGATTTCTAACCCTTTCAGCTATTTTCCTTCCTCTTTACTCGGAATCAGCTCCCATTCAGTCGGAATCTCTCGAAATCATTTCAATTTTCGCGCGTAGACTAGACTATATTCACTTCGAATATACCAAAATTTATTAAAATTCGTTAACTCTTCGTGGACGGGATGGTTCGAAGTTAACCGAAGCACGGAGGATAGGGGCATTGAAATTGCCAGTGCACATTTCTGCTTAGTCGCTATTTTCGTTGACAGCACTTCAAGATGTCAAAATTCTAGACATAGGTGGCCATAGCGATGCGTTTACACGAGGTTATGGGTCTATTATATAGGGTCTTTCGGCTCTATCAGTTGTTTCCGCCAATAGCATATATGAGGGGAGTTTGTAGCGACCATCATTCTCACCCTCGGCCACTAGGTGGATTCCGACTTCATGGAGGCTCGAGGACTTTCTCGCAAGTCCGGAAAACCTCCGCTTTCTATACATATATAACTTCCCGATTTTCCGATAGTATTATCCGGGTCTAAAGCAGGATATGCTAAACTAGGGTCACCCATCTAAGTACTATCCGCGCTCAACGAAGCTTAATATTGGTGATCGGACAAGCACCAATGGTCCAGGATACCTGCGACCAATTCGACTTCAACAACGGGTGGAGGAGAACCACCCCATTCAAATTCCTCGGCCAAATTTATGGTTTACGCAGAAATATCCTCGTATATATACGGCTTTAGTCCGCAAATGGTTAAAATTTAGCAAAACATCGGATACAAAGAAGATTAGATAGAGAAAACCCCCTGTAGCTCTTCGTTAATTCCCCAATTGCGTGGGGAATGCTCTTAAAACTGTCGTTTCCGCGCAGTCCACGTTTCCAAGTCGTGAATCATCGAGATATGGCGCAAGTTGCTTTAGTCACGTCTCTTTGGACTTGCACCGGTCGGTCTGAGACGCTGTGCGTAAACGTTACGTACACCGTGGATCGTCGTTAATCGAATTTGCGACGCGTGGCGCGAAAAACAGCACAGTGGAAAGGGTTTAAGATGGTGCGACACGAGTATTACGCGTTTCTCGTGGCAAGCGGCGACGGGGCGTTCGTTTTATCGAAACGAGGCGTCGACGGGCATCGACACTTTTATCGAGCACACGAGCATTCTACTCGAACGTTTTAGGCTCCACCTATCGACTCTTCGCCTGTTTCCTCACCCTCCGATTTTGCCTTCCATCCACTCTCCACGACCACGGATAACCTCGTTTTCTTTCTGCGCCCCATTTCTATTCGCCGAATTTCGTCCTTGGATTTTCACAAATAACCTCGTCTGCCTCCCAAAATCGGTACAAATCGAATCTTCCCTTCATCCTCGTCGGATCGTCACCGATTTTAAATATCCCCGTGTTTCGCGTTTCTGTATATCCTCTTGTCGCCGGCGTTACGATATCGCATTACCGCTGCGTAACGAATCGGCACGTGGGAAATCGTGGACACGGAGAATGGCCGGACAGTCATGCATCGCGGATTAGTTTGATAAATCGAGAAAAAAGGAGTATTAATGTCGGCAAAACTGGTTTTCAGCCGGCGGTGACTCGACTCGTCGCGATATTTCAACGGGGAATCTCGTGTCACGTTGAATCGCGATTATGAACTCGATACGACGTGGTATACGAATAGTAGGTTCACCAGCGAGGACAGTGGATGTGCCTCGCGTGGTTCCTACGCTCTCGTGCGAATTCCCGTGGTATTTGAAATGCGAGGAGTCACGGGGTTGCGCCGGAGAAAACACGCGCGGTTTCCGCCCGCAGGAAACGCAATCCCGCCCACGCGGCAGCGACATCCTCTTTAGCGAAAACGCTTTCCGTCGCTCCTTCGACCTTTCCGATACCCGTCCATTCAGCCATCCATCTGCTCGCGAATCTTCGTTTCATCCCCTTCGATCGAGGACGTAGCGCGACCTTTACCATGGCCATACAACGATCGATCCAGCTCGCGAGTCTCCGTTTGATCCTTCCCGTTTCCCAGAAAATAGATCGACGTGGGTGGTCAAAGGGCTCCACGGTGTGTCGTGGTAAAGACTTATCGGTACACGTGTGCTCGACGTGTTTCGCAGTTCCGTCGGGGCAACGTCGATTGTTCGAATTAACCCATTAACTGCCAAATTTCTTTTTCTGAAATATTTGGTCGGATAAGTTATATATATGCACAATAGGTTGTGTAACAGTATAATTATATTCAAATTATGTTTCGTTTTGAAAATATCTGATATTTTTGAGAAAGTCCCATAGTGGGCATCGTTATAAAATGATTAATAAAATCGTTTTAATAAGAAACAAAAGATCGAGTAAGTAACAAATCGTTACTATAACCTCTAAATTACATGTTTATGTGCGGTATTTCATTATAAAATAAAAACCAAACCAAAATTATAGCGCTTCAAATATGACAATTCTGTTCCGTTCAACTTACACGCGGATTTCAAATTTGTTCGCTTGTTGTACAGAAACGAAGCACAGAATACACACTTTTTGCTACGTACAATATTGACTGATGTATATAGAATAAAATTAAACTGTCAGGCTTACCAAATATATTTTTGGCACCGAGTGGTGTACGTAAAATTCCAAAATCCTCAAACGGGGATCGTGGCAGCTAATGAGTTAATCTTGAGAACGATTTTTAAATTCCAATCTGTTGTATTCCAGTTTTCCGATGTTCTGTTAATTTTGATAATAATATCGCCGATAGTAGTTTGATTATGGTAGAATATTCAAAAATTTTTAAATAATTTGATAGAATTTGCGATAGTAATTTCGCTGTGCGTGGGAATAGTACGTAGGCTAGAAAATCGTGTCGTCATTCGCGTCGAGCACCGATGAAATTGATATCGTTGACGCTCAGAATTTTATTTTTGTCTATATTTATTCGCGACCATCGCGATAATCTGCGAATTCGGATATATTACGAAATTTTCCAATTTTTCAATTTTTCATTATTCTCTCGGCGATTAATTTAAATAAAGTTCGATGTTTCGACGTTGTTGCGTTGTTTCCGTGGATAGAACGGGATTTCTGTTTAAAGGGTAGTTACAGAAAATTGTAGAGAATATGTTATGGAAAACACAAAAGCACGGTGCTGTTTAACACTTTGACTGACACGATAAAATTTCCATTCCTGTTACGACACAATAATGAATTATCCAACAATATGGCAAAAAAGGAAAAATTATGCAAATTATTAATTTCATCTATTTACTTAATAATTTCTAAAATTTTCATTTCCAAAAGTGGTTAGAATGACACAAAAATAAATTTAAGAAATTAGTATCGCTGGACCACTAGTGGTGACCATCGTGGCTCCACTGAGGAGACGAAGCACAGGTCATCGATGACCACCATGGCAGTCAAGGTGTTAATTAGCGAAAAAGGACCCCGAGAACGGAGCAGCTCGAAAGAGACGCGATTTCAAAGTTAAACGATGCTTTGCTCGGTTTTCATCGATGATCGCGAGTCGCACTTTCAACTCACCGATTCGATTTCGATAATGGAACGATGCACGTCGTCGCTGTGGCGTCATCGAAGTAGTCGCTGGTGGGAATTGAAACGTTCGACCGGCTCGAATCGACGATAATTCAGTTGCTCGTCGGCATTAGGCGTCGCGACCGGGTCTCGGCTCGAATCATCATTTCTCATCCATCAGTTCTCCAACGACAGCGCGACCAAACGAATCGTGGAGGGTTCATGAACCGCGTTTCATCGCCAATATATCGAACACAGTCTAAGCTCTCTCTGTGCTTGCTCCTCGGTTTTAAGAAGATAACAATCTTTCATAACCGAGTTCGTAATTCAAACGTTATTTCTTGGTCTTTGGAAGATCCTCATGGGAGCCATGTGAGTTTTGCGAAATCGATTTTCATCTTCCACCGTGATATCGAAGATGGAACCCGTGACTCTATTACACACTTCCGATTAATCGTTGAATATTGCATCTGAGAAGATTCGACGAAGATTGAGAAATTTTGGCATTTTGGTGGAAAGGAAAGATCGAAATTATACTTTGAACAAAATTTTTTTAAATTTAGGAATTCTTTCGCGAAACGGATTTCCAGTTCCGAGTTCCATCGCGATATCCAGAGTGGAATCTATGATTCTATTAGATATTTTCGACTCATCTTTAACGCTAAATCTACTGGGACACAAATGGTCTTTTCTTTTCTAAATTTTTTATTCGAAATTTCGCATTCGAGGTCGTCGTTTTGTGATATTTTCATTGATACAGGTATATTCCATTTTTCTAAATTGTTTCTTACTTTATTTCTTCATCTGTCCGCTATTTAATTGGTCATGGTAGGTTTGGCGTTAACACTTTGACTGTCATGTACATTTTATATAGCATGTTCAGGGGGACACGATAAAATTTCCATTATTCTTTGGTACAATGACGAATTATCAAACAATGTGGCAAAGGTAAAAAAGAATGGTGCAAATTATTAATGTTTGCCATTCAAAGTTCTCCATTTATTTACGTTGTTCAAATATTCAAAAATTGGATGGAATAAAACAAATATAAATTTAAAAAATTAATATCGCTGAACATTGGTGACCATCATGGCAGTCAACGTATTAACTATTAGTACATCCAATAAATTGGAAAAGTCGGTGTACTCGAGTTCAAACTCGTTTTCCAAATTTCAAAAACACTCCAACCACGTATCATTCGCATAAACCAGACTGTCAACTTATTCTTCGTGAATCTACTCGATCTAGCCCGAGTTGCATCCCGATATTAACACTAGCTTTACGAAACCCGTCAATTTGACGGGTGGGTTGTTCCAATTACACGATGATAACAGATTTAGTTAACTTATATTAACCCTTTTAGTGCCGAGCGAAAAATGGGTGCCTATGCAAAGATAACCGGACGAATTCGACGAATTTACTAAGGTTTGGGTAAAAGCTGATAAAATCCAAGCTAAGAATGATATTTAAAAAATTCAAAATGCAGCGTATTACGGAAGAAATGGAAAATAATGTAATGCCAATTGTATCTCAATATTTATTGAAAATTATGCGAATAATATTAATATAAAATACGAAGGAAGACATAGAAACAAGTTTCTCTTCTAGAAACAATATTTGCACACAAGAATAATCATCGTTTAATTACAGTTTCGTGTAGGTCACGTAGTATGAAGTATAAGTATGACATTTTCAATCATTTTAATAAAATAATCAATTTCGGTTATTAATATAACCAATATAATAATATTGCGATTACATTATCGCCCCAGCGTATACAGAGCATCGGCACCGACCAGCATAGAATATAACAAAAAGTTGAACTGAAAAACAATTTTTTTAATTCGTTTGCAATGAAATTGGACCGTTTATAACGTTTTATAAATTTATTTTGAGATAAAGCTTTCTCGCAATGCGAAGAATAAGGCGCCATCGCATATGCAACGATATATCGTCGTTGGCACTTTTCGCGAGTGTAGCTAACGACGATATATCGTCGTTTGGCACTGAAAGGGTTAAGATTGTCAATATTGTAGTTGTTTTTAAACGAACCTAATCGTTAAAAAAAGAAAAGACACGTGGTTTCCCTTATTTTCCTGTAAATTTGACAGGTGTCCGTATAAACAGGTATACAGCTAGCGTGCGTAAACCTAGTGTTAAAATTGCAAGGTTACCTTAGCTCGGTTAAACACGGAAAAGCAAAGTGCGACTCGCGATTGGCGAAACTCGAGAAACGCGAGTGGGGTAGCGTGGAGGGCAGAGGCGGGAAAATGTCGGGGGTCTGGGTGCAGGGTAGCAGTAGTGAGATGAATCACGAGTCGAATTGCACAGGCAGAATCGAAGTGACAGAAGAAGGGGAAGTTCCGCGGACATTCACACGTGGATGCTGTGGCCCGTGTTGGGGGATGACGGGCTGAGCCCAACGTCGCCCCCGGCGGCGGCCAGCGTCAAGGGGGTGAACAAACTGGCGCCCCTGCTGCTCTGCGCCCCCTGCAAGCCCAGCAGCCACCGGAAGAACCAGAATTCCACGCAGTGGTACGTGCAGCAGGTAAACACACACTGCCAACAAATTCATCATCCGTTTGTCTCCTCGTTCCAGCCTCTTTTCTTTTCGCCCTCTCTCGGTTCTCGCCGTTCTTTCTCCCTCTCTCTCTCTCTCTCTCATTCTCTTCGGTTTCTCTCTCGCTTTCTTTCCCCGTTCTTCGCTCCTCTTTTCTTTTCGCCCTCTCTCGGTTCTCGCCGTTCTTTCTCCCTCTCTCTCTCTCTCTCTCTCATTCTCTTCGGTTTCTCTCTCGCTTTCTTTCCCCGTTCTTCGTTTCTCTCTCCGTTCCTTCGCGATTCCTCGCGATTTTCCGCCAAAACGACGCTTTTCCTCGTCCCCTCTTCGCGTTCTCGTCCCCCCTAGCCCCTCTCCGTGTTCCCGTTGCAACGCCTGGCATTTTTACCAGCAAACCGAGCACGGCGTCTCGTTTCAGCCGGGGGTTCGCGCGCGATGCTACGTGACTTTTCGCGTACGCGAGAAAATCCTTGGGTTACTCGCGCGGAACCGTGTTATTCGAGCCTCGCCGAGACCCAGTTTCAACGCGCAATTCCGCGCGCTCAGCGTGTACACGTACGTTCTACGCGCGGGTTTTTCGCGCGTTCGATTATCGCTGAAGGCTGGGGAAGGAAGGGAGCAGATAGTCCGATGTTTGGAGTAGATATCGCGCAGTCATTCGGGTAAACGTTCGAATCGCGATCGCGGGTACACGAGCTCGACGGTGGCATATGTAATCGGTCGTTGGAAATGTGGGTCAGTTTTGCGCGCGAATGTTTATTTCTCGAAATATCGAAACGATTTGTCGAGTGCTCTCTGCTCGTACAAATATCGCGTATTTACCGTGGATACTTTAAAACGATATTCGATGATCAACGCGGGTTACGTAAGTCGGAGCGAAAATCTCGAGCAGAACGATGTTATCGTTTTTAGACGAGAGACTAACGAGAGGCTTTCACGCGAAAGCGACGCGTTTGATCCGGTTCTAACGATTCCATATAATTCGATGAAACCCTACGTCGCTCGATCGCCGGAAATATCGCTACTCGCGCGGCGAATCCGCGGCTGCAAATCTCATTCCGATGGGTTAGAAAGCGTCGAAACTTCGCAGCCTGTTTTCCTTGCTAATGCGATTGTTTCGCCGCCGAGAGTGTTAGATGCTCCCGATCGCGTCCAATAAATCGTGCGAAAGTCTGCTCGAGCGGATTCCTCGAGCTTCCGCTTCAATCCCGTAAATCTTAATCCCGCGATGACCGCGCGCTGCTAGATACGCGTTAAAACGGAAAATTCGCGAGTTTTCCAAATTAATTTGACCATTAAAATATTAAAGGGATTTTAAATTCCGATTTTCGTGTATATCCGTATATAGAAACGGTGTACGTATATTTTACCGCGAAAATTCGTGAATTTCTAACCGATTTTTCTAAATTAATTCGGCCTATAAATTGTTGAAAGGATTTTAAATTCCAATTTTCGTATATACCCGTATGTAGTACACGATGGGTCTATATTTTAGCGCGAAATATTTTCAAATTTCTATCCGATTTTTTTAAATTTATTCGGTCCATAAAATATTAAAGGGATTTTAAATTCCAATTTTTGTATATATTCGTTTATATTGTACTATACGATGTTTGTATATTTTACCGTGAAACGTTCGTGAATTTCTAACCGATTTTTCTAAATTAATTCGACCCTTAAATTATTAAAGGGATTTTAAATTCCAATTTTTCTATATATCCGTGTATATTGTACTATACGATGTTCGTATATTCTATCTTGAAACGTTCGTGAATTTGTAACCGATTTTTCTAAATTAATTCGGCCTATAACATATTAATGGGATTTTAAATTCCAATTTTCGTGTATACCCGTATCTGTCTATATTTTACCGTGAAACGTTCGTGAATTTCTAACCGATTTTTCTAAATTAATTCGACCCTTAAATTATTAAAGGGATTTTAAATTCCAATTTTCGTATATATCCGTATATAGTAAATGGCGTATTTATATTTTACCGCGAAACGATCGTGAATTTCTATAGTCGATTTTCCTAAATTAATTCGGCCTTCGAAGTATTCCGGATTTTGAATTGCGCTTTTCGTGTATACCCGTATACAGTACACGATGTACGCACGATAAGTTGTACCGCAAATGTCTCGCGAATTCGATGAAAAATTTCGCCACGCGATAAGAACGCTTATTTTTAGAAATCGGCTCGGTATCGTCCGCAACCTCCGGTTGACAGAACGTAACGCGTAAAGTCATTGCAACGAGATTACGATATGCCGATAAGCTATCGGGACCAACTGCTTTCGCACGTAGAATTTGTTTAGTATCGATGTGCCCCCCCGTGAGTGTACCATCCTCTTTTAGAGTGCATGCCTGATCGTTTGTCGTAATCGTAGATTGGTCCCTCTCGAGCATGAGAACGAGAGGAGCAGTAAGCTAAGAACTTTTCGCGCATATCGATCATCCTCGATGATACTCGATGAGTCACATAAGCGTGACTTAATTGCACCAGGGATTACCCATCTCTCCCGATTATTCCCCAGATGTTAGTCTGTTCTAGACACATGCATCTTCTTGACACGACGTACTTCGCATTTTCCTCAGCTTTGACTGACGAGATAACCCGCGATAAAATTGACATCATCGATTCAAGGATAGTTTTCTCATTGAATAATCTTGCCCGAAAACGGACAACCACGAGTTAAGATTTTATGGTTGGAAAAAGGTGGCCGGGGAGAAAGGACGTGTCAGTGGAGAAAGCGTGGTCCGCAAAAGGCAAGCCTGTTGGAATTAACATAAAGACCTACCATTGTGCTACCCACTGACAATGAGCTACGAATATAAAACTAAATTCCTCCGTTTCCATCGTTTTCACTGGAAATTCCTCGGAAAAAGAACGCTTTGACAGAATCTTGCGAACTTTCTACCGATAACGTTTCTTTTTCACTCGACCGACAGGATTTTTCCATTTAGTTTCGTTTATTCTCCAACTTGTTTCTCCGGCCTATCAATTATTTTCTCCTCGCTGTATCTATTCTCGAACGATATCGCGTGGACATATATCTGGGCCCGCGAACAAGCAAACACCGGCGAGAATTTACAAGGGGCGTGGAAAAAGTGGCGAATTTTCGGTCAGAGGAATTCTAGCATTCGTATTCGCTGATTCGTGTTGTTACTGGTCTCGAATATTCGCTGATCGTCGCGCACGTGGACGTGGTTTAATCGGGTAATCAGGGTCACAGTGTCATCGGAACTGTATCGTTGTCGTTAATGACCAGGATGGGCGGTATGCAAATAAAAACTGAAGCGAGTGGAGAGTTGCACGCGTTGACCCGATGAATAACGACGAATACGGTGAATAAAACGAGCGAAATCGAGGATTTCGTTCGTCATCCAGAGGTTAGAGTACAGTACATAGTAACGACCAGATGACTAGCGGATGGAATGATTGATTGGTCATTATGTCGGCGATGTGTCGTAGGAATATAGCACGCGAATTTTCATTATTGACATTGAAAATGTTATCTCGGCAATGAGATCACGTACGATTGAATGGGACAGAGCATTGGCGTAGACTTACGGTCGGTTGTAAATATTTGAGCCGAGATAAAAGAGCGATATCGGAACTTATCGGAACGTGTCAGCGAAACAATGTAAAATTAGTCCATTTTACGACAGTGCTTGGATGGACGGGAGATAGGCACACCCATTGATGAGAATTTTGACAGTCGAATTAATATTAAATATGATTTGCTATACCAAATTAAGTAATACTGTCAAGTATTAATTATAAAATTAATCACATCCTGTATAATTACGTCCTGTAGTATTATTTTAATGGGATATCGATTATGGATCGTAGCAATTGTATAGAATGTGTAACGTGTCTGCGAAATAATGTAAAATTAGTCCACCATTTTACAACACTGCTTGGATAGGTGGGAAATGTACTTAGCGAGATAGGCACACCCACTGATAAGAATTTTGAAAGTGGAATTAATATCAAATATTAAATAATATTAAATAATAAAATAATATAATAAATATTATTTACATTAAATATTAAAATAAATAAAATTAATATTAAATACGATTTACTATACCAAGTTCAGATAATACTACCAAGAAGTATTAATTACAAAATTAATCACATCCTGTAGTATTATTTTAATCGGATATAGATTATGAATCATAGCAATTGTATCGAATGGCGACTCGTTGGAGAGCCATCTCTCACTTGTCAAGGATTTAAGTAGTAATTACGAAATTAATTAAATTCCCTGCGATTTCCTAAGGAAATATACTCGAAATCGGTCACTTTCGTAGTATTATTTCGAATCGGATATCGATTGATATCGACAGTCGCAGTTTTATCAAGTGGCGACTCGTCTGTCAATTGCAGAGGGTTGATCTCGCCGCGAGGGGTGGAATCCGTACTTCTGCCAATTATACGTCTTCCCCTCCTCTGTCGTACACCATTACGGGTTGACTTGGTTGGACCATGCCCCTTTCATTGCTAAGATTTTATATATAATTCGCACCCAACACCTGCCGATATAGCCAAAAATGGCCCAGGAAAGGCAAAGCAGCGCATGACGCCGAGAAGCTTAAGAAACAATACTTGCACACCATTTCCTCGTCTTTTCGTCTCGGTATGGTGGACCATGGTGGAATCATGCGAACGATCAGGTAGACAAATTGGAAATTGCTTGTCCCTGCCAAGTTTAACCGTGACAATTAAAACGATCGTCCAGTCACGCGACACTTGCGATTCCGCTGATATGATAATTCGTTCTACTCGTGACACTGCCTAGTTTTGCGTCAATCGACCGATACCTCGACCGGTTTAACGAACGATAGTTTCCCGTTTTGCGTCGATTCCTTGTTATTTTGGCCTCGGACATACCCGCCTGCTGAATTATGCGCGGAACAACAAACGCACCGTTTGCATGATTAAAGAGCTTTCGTTTCGCCTCGTGTCGGACAAACTTCGGTTCTCGTTTCTGGACTCGCAGAACGGGAAAATACCGATATCTTGGGTCGACTTCTCTTTTTCTTCTTTTTTTACCGTTTTTTCTTTTATCTACGCTTGACTCATAGATACCGTACGCCGACGATTCGCTCGAAATTTGTTGATTTCCGATATCTTGGAATTATAATTTTTTTCTTTTTATTTTTATCTAGAATTAATTTCTTTTTCTTTTTATTTTTATCTGGAATTATTTTCTTTTTCATTTTCTTTTTATCTGCAATTATTTTCTTTTTCTTTTTATTTTTATCTGCAATTATTTTCTTTGCTTTCGTTGGTAGTTGATGAAGTAGAGGAACGTATTACAGAGGAACGAGGACGAAATAAAATATTATTGCAGGTACAAGTGCATAGCTAAGTTGTTCACAGGCCAAGGTGACTACCGATATCTTTGGCACCTGCTAAAATTTTAGAGCCAAAGTTTGACCTCTCGTGTTTCAAATAAAATTCTCGCTTTGCATACGTAGTTAACGCGTTTAGAGTTAATAATCGAGGATCACGTTGGACAGCTCACGTGCAACTCCGATTCTTGCAAATTTTATTCCCATCGCTAAATTCTGTCAATTCGTAATCGTGACTGAAGGATCTTTTCACATAATTAAGAGAATTAAGCGATCGCTGAATTAAGTATCCATGTTATGAACCATGACCTTCTCGTCTCGAGTGAACAGGCAAAATTCTGATCACGGAATTGGAAAGAAAAATCGCGATCTTTTACGTTTTCTTCAATTTTAATTTTCAAACATTATATTCATATTTTCATTTTCGTCGCTGCTAAGTCTTTCCCGTAGAAGGAAGGAACGTGTCAAAGATGGTAGCATTACGATAGTGCAATCTTTAACATTCGGTCCTTCGACGCAAATATTTCGAAAAAAAAAAAAAAAGTGAAAGGAAAAATTGACCATCGCAATAGAGCTTGCAATTCTTTGCGAAGAGTGTTAAGAGGAACGGTACCACTTCTCTTCACACAGTAGGAATTCTTCAATTTTAAGAAATATTGAATAATAAATTTTGTATTATAATGGAACTTCGATAATGGAATATATTCTGACGAAAACCAGAAACGAGGTTATGTTTATCAAAGGAAACGGTCTAGCAATGGGAAATACAGCACAAGTGACATCTGTATGAACATTCGGGAACTAAATCTTCGAGTTCGTTTAGGATTTGTAACACCGTCATCCCTCCAAATTTAGCCCTTTGCACTCGAGGACCTTCTCGTTATTTTTGTGGATTTTATAATTTGAGGATTTTCTGCTGTAAAACGATATTTCGAAAACGGTAAATTAAATGTTGTATGCAAATTAAGATGTAGAATTATTTTATTCCTACATTCCAGGTATCGTTGCATTATCGAAATTTGATATATTAATCAACATCGTTCTTCAGAATTTGATCAAATGGTGACTGAGGGCCACCTCTCGAGTGCAAAGGGTTAATTAAAATATTTTGCAAATATATTCCTTGGATTATAAATGATCGATCATAGTAGCGAAGGGGTTAAATATGGAGAACGTCTGGATCCGGTAGCCTTTCGCGAAAATTAGGTTAGGAGCGAACGGGAAGGCATTAAAGGTGCTTTGACACCTTATTTACCGGTATATGAATCATCGTGGCTGCCAGTAGTTCGTTTAATTACTTATCTGGAATCGTACCTTGCGCGCCGACTTACGGAGCCGTGTAATTATGCGTTGCCCGGCCGGAAACCGGCAACAAGCCTAATCGAATTCCCCGTGGAGGCAGGAAAATTTCCTTGTTTATGAAAGCCGGGCGTGTTCGCCAGACACGCGTTACACTTTCCGTCTGTTTACAAAACTAGACCTGTTTGCAATTGTGACTCGTTACGTAGCTTCTTCGTCATCCTCGTCGTTTCTGTCCTCTCACCGTCACGCCCGTCTATTTTATCCGCGAATATAACTGGAACGTCTAGAATCGCCGTGTGGGAGGAATTTCAGGAAAAATTTCAATCGAGATTCAAATTCCATTATAATTTTCGATCGACATTATTTAATATATTACACGACAATCCTGAATTTATTATTCACATACGTATATTTGTAAACACTTGTTGTCGTCTTTTTAAATTTTTCCTCATTTTTTGAAAATTTGGAATTGATTTCGGAATTTTAGAAAATATCGTATGTCGTATAGTACTAATGTTAGAATCATTGGTTTGTAATATATATCTGAATATAATACGTGCAGTTTGTGTTAATTAACACGATACAATTGAAAATAGAAGAGCATAATTGTAATTGTAATTTTATGCGAACAAAAGACTATAATTTTTACCAAAAGCGATTGTATATTTTCAGCAATAGCGAAAATAAATATCCGGAACTCATATAGTTCTAGTGTTAATACTTTTATATATACACCTCGCACTTGGGTCTTTAAATAGCCGGTTACCAGTACAGTGTCTTTGTTGGTCTGAAATATTAATTCTAGGTCTCGCTTAACACGGTTTCGAAATAACGGAACGAATTGGCCGTGTTACGGAAGGTAACAGTGAACGTATAATCCGCTATTTTGGAAAAATGTAATTGCAAATTAAAGAATTTTTCTTCAGACACATTAACCCTTTGCACTCGGCAACCTATTCGTTAGAGGAACATAGTAATTCGAAGACTTTCTGCCATAAAGTCGGCGATATTTTCAAAACAGTAAAGGGGCACATAAGGAGTGCAAATTAACCCTTTGCCAAAGGGTTGATTTTTTGGCCAAAGAAGGATAGGAGTTCAAAGATTTTCTGTTACAAAACTGACGATATTTTCCTAAGCAGTGAATAAGAAATCGTATGATAATTAACACGTGGAATTATTTGATTTTGATACTTCACACACCGTTACGTTATCTGAAATTTGACATATTTCCGAATATTGAGCTTCGAAATTTTATATAATTTTATATAATTTTAATTTTATTTAAAGGGTTAATTGTAAGACGTGGAATTATTTTACCTCGATATTACACGCGTCGTTGGGCAATTTTAAATTCCAGTTATTAATCAATAACGATCTTTAGAATTTAAAAACGGTTTTCTCCAAATTTCATTTTTGATATTCCTGATATCCGTGATCAGGTATTCGTTTTAACGCTACTATGGTTGATTATAGTCACCGGCCACAAAAATCGAGTAAAAATTAAGACAAGTGCTACTGTTCCTCTTCGCAAAGAATTGCAAACACTATTGCGATAGTCGATCTTTCCTCCTTTTTTCTTCCTTCAAAAGACTTGGCCTCGAATGCTAAAGATTTGTTATAAAATAAATGTACTCAGTCTTTCTTAGTTTTTAACACGTTGAATGCCATGGCGGTCACCGGTGACCGGCGCGCACAGATTGATAGAAATATATATAATTTAAACAAATGTCAATATTTAGAAATTTTTATTATTATCATCGTTAATTCAATGATGAGCCCCGTTGCAATTAGCATGTCAAACATGGCTATACATTGTAACTTATCTATTACAGATAATATCTCAACATTATATGTATCGCATAATATAATAGAAAATTCATCGTGGTGCCACGGGCAATCTTTGTAAAACTGGCGTGGCATTCAACGTGTTAAAGCTTTATTAAATTATCTCTTTCCCCGTGGTTTACACTATTCATACCAGATGAAGACTGACTTAGCTGTGTATACCGCGCGCAACCAAAAAGCCCCAAGACAAAGTAACCTTTTGCCCAGGTGTATCGATGTTTCGACAACTCAAAGGAGTAAAACACAGGCGTGTACCCTCTTTATCTCACAACTTCAGGATCGTAATGTTTCCATCATTGATGCTTCGTTCTAAGGGAGACACTTCGCGACGACACCTCCGTAGCGAAAGAGTTAAAACTGTCCGAGCCTAATTAACCATAGCATCACCGGTCTGACCGAGCCTCTAATTATCTCGATCACTCGCACAACCGTGTGCAATTACGATTCGTCATCGCGCGAGGTATCTGCGAATCAAAGGAATTCAGCGAGTTAACAGCACGTTCTCGTGTCCTTGGTGTTCGATGAAGAAAGAATAGGCTAGGAGGCTAGAATCGTTGACCCTGACTCCGCTTTTCAAGAAGTTTCGGCAGCGTTAACACGTTCCGATGCATTGTGCCTTCTATCGAGGTGTTTGGCAGCGCACAGGGCCTACGTGAGTGGCTTTTGTGGCAGGCATCAACAAAGCTCCGCTTTATCAGCGCTCGTTCTTTGAACTTCCGGCGCGTCTTGGTACCCACGCGAGTTTTCCTCGCTCCTCGTACCCCTCTCGCTCCTCTTTCACCTATGATCGCGGGTATTGTCACAGGAGCCTTCCAAGTTGAGTCATTTCTTTCCCGAACGGCGGTTTATTTCTTCGACGAATTCTAAAGTAGACGTTCCTTGACAAGCTATTGCTAGTTATTGGTCAACTGTGACAGACTCGTTAGCTGCTTTCGAGGTTAGTTACAACGTCACTGCAGTCTCTAAGGTCTTTGGCGTGTTGATGTCTTCGTTGACGAGCATCCCAGAATTTTTTTAGAATCATTCTTCGATCACGAAGACACGAGAGAGAATTATTATTTGTATATAGCTTTTCAATTCGGATTATCATTTTTGGGGTCCACAGTAATTTAACACTTTGGACTCAAGGATTTCTTCGTTGCGAAGATGCAATTCGAAGCACTTCTTAGATTTTCATAGGCTCACTGATACTCTTTATGCTAAAATTAAGAAAAGAAAATGGTGAATTTGCGTGAGACACGAACGAATAGAATAATTTTATTTGGTTGTTCTTAATATAATCATCGTCATCCATTATTTAAGTTATAGCATTAAAACAAACGGTGACTGAGAGTCACCTCTCGAGTGAAAAGGATTAAATACGATGAATGAATATTTTATATATTTATTTATTTATTTGACGAATATATGGATGTAATACAGTAAAATTTTATTACTGTATTACCTTATAAAGATGTAA
This sequence comes from Eufriesea mexicana, assembly GCF_001483705.2. Classification (NCBI taxonomy): domain Eukaryota; kingdom Metazoa; phylum Arthropoda; class Insecta; order Hymenoptera; family Apidae; genus Eufriesea; species Eufriesea mexicana. Next base: position 151,150 of record NW_016913324.1, on the reverse strand, counting down.
CCTTTAACCCTTTGCACTCGAGAGGCGTCCTTCATTCGTCGTTTGATAAAATTTCGAAGATCGATAGTAATCGATATGTTAAATTTAAGATAATGTAACGGTGTGTGAAATATCGAAATGAAATAATTCCATGTATTAATTATTACACGATTTCTTATTTACTGCTGAAAAATAAATATCGTCAACTTTATAACAGAAAATCTTTGAACTCTTACTCTTCTTCAGCCAAAAAATCGTCGAGTGCAAAGGGTTAAATATTAAAAAAAATATTTTCATGATGGAAGATACAAGTAAACCCTAAATATCGGCAAAGGGTTACGATACTGGGTTAAAAAGAAGGGGAAGAAAATTCCCGACTAATTTTCCCCGTATCACAACGCAAACTCCTAAACCACCCCCTACTGCCACGAATTCGTGAGTCATAGTACTCGGATTGATCGAGTATCGTGGAACGTTTACGTCGGATGGTTCGAAAATAAAACGGGGAATGAGCGGGTGGGTATATCCTAATTTAATACCACGTATCCACACAGTGACGCGTGAATGAAAAATAAAGAGCACTATTGGCGAAAGTAGAAACACGTGGAATGGCCGGCCCACGGGCTCTTCCGCGCCGATAACGCGGGGTGCGAACGCGAGCGCGCAGAAACTCTCGAGGATTAGATCACCGCGCGGATTTATCTAACAGGCTTGGGAAAAATTGTTGCCAGAGCATTGCGAAACCGTTTAACGGAACGACTGTTATCTGCTACGTGGCGGCCACGGCTCTCCCGATCTGCTGCTTTTATTGCACCGCCGGTTTCTAGTACTCCTACCTAATAATTATAGATCTTATTTATCCCAGCACGAGTTCCTTCGGTTCGTTCAGATCGCAGATTGCGTTTATTGCAGTTCCCGAGTCCAAACTGGATCGGTCCATGCCCTTTTACGTATCCAGTCTGGTCTTCTCTTATCTTTTCTATTCCTTGGGAGACCCTGGGTAGATCCTGGCGCCACCTACGCAGCTAGTAACCCGTTGCTTTGGCATTTTATTGACTGCAACCAACATAGGCTTCGACTATTCGACACCAACGAAGTACCCCATGTTGATCATCCTTTGTTACGTAATAGAACAACTATTATGAGAGATTTTAGTCGAAAAATTGCGAACAATAATCCGTGTCGATGCTTCCTGATCGCTGAAGCAACCCTAGGAGTTGTCACCTACCTCTAGAACCAAAGCAACGGGGTAACAGGTCGCTTCGCGGAATCTGACTCGACAGATCGATGACGAAGAGTCATCACCGCGAGGCACGGTGACCCTGCTGGTTCACGGCTGGAATATTCCACGGGTTCCTCGAATCGTGACTTCGACATCGATGTTTACGCGGACCGGAGAGGCGGAGAGGCGGAACTGGGCACCGGTCGCGATAGTCGGGTGGATTTCCATGTATCGATCGCGCACAAGCCATTCCTTCCATCGTGGTAATCCGATGTTAAGCTTTTTATAGGCCGTCGTGGAATAACAGAGGTGGTAGCAGTTTGTACACACGTCGCTCTCCGTCCAGGCACTGACGAAGTTCATTTTGACACGAGTCAGGGGCCCGACTCGATCCCTCGCGATGAAAGCTGCGCGAAATCGTGGGGGAGGAGTTGAACGAACGAGCAAGGCCGAATTGGGAACGTTGACGAGGTGGCCTGGATGGGGTTCGTCCGAGTGGAGACTATTATTGGAAATTCTTCCAGGTTCCCTCGTAGGTGTCGTTGTACTTTGGCAGTAGGAAGGAGAACTTGTAAATTCTTCCAGTCCATTCTGGGTCTATATCTAAACCCTGTGTAGTATATTTTACCATCGATACCTCGATGGATCTTCGCACGTGCTACCACGCTGGTCTAACAATGGCCACGTTGGAGACTGCATGTTCGAGTTGGACGCAGAAAGATTTCTACTCGACGGAGTACCGAGGCTGAACAATGGAGAGTTGACGTGTTCCAAGGAGCCTCGTCTCCAAGGACGAGGGGGCATAAGGACCTTAAGTCACGCTCGGGTTCTCCCTGTAGGCCTCTAATTGCCGGTTCGTTCCGGAGCGTAAGCCGCCTTTTTCCACCGGAGTTTACTCCCAGCTAGACCCCGCAACAGTACTCGTCATCATCGAGAAACGCAGCCAGTTTTCTTCGGCACGCTGCGGCCGGTTCTCCCTTTTTCTCGCCATTCTTGCCGGTACCAGAAACGGCGTTCGCGTTTTATTATCTAACTGGATTCCCCTGCCTTGGGAAACATTTTTGTCCCGGTTTTTAGGCGAGGTTGGTGTACCCGACTAGCTTGGAAAATTAAATACCTCGACCTCGGGAGAATCGGTTTCTCCTGTCAGGGAATTTATTTTTCTCCAAGATCCGATTAATTCGATCATCTTCGCGCATCGTCAATTTCTTCCAATAGCATTCCACGATCGCTTTTCGCGCTTTTCCTGTTTCCCTTTACGCTTCGTTAGTTGGGGCGCCATTACGGTGGCGTGAATAAATTAAAACGTTAATTATTTAGTTCCTTATTCGCCTGAAGTAGGCGTCAAACAGGTTCGCAGCTTTTTAGAATTATCTCGAAGAACTGTCTTTTATAAAAGCGTGTCAGGGTTGCCGAAAAATATCCAGGGTGCAAAGGTGCTCTAATTTAGAGCAGAGTGCGGTAAAGTTCCTTGGATTTGGAACGTTGAGAATTATCTGAAACGCTTTGCTCCATCTCGACCAAGAATCGAAGCTTCCGTTCACGATCGACAGGTATCGATCTTAGCTCAGCGTTACTTTCATTTTTCATCTAGACAGGCCTCTCTTTCACGGCACCATCGATCGCGTAGCTCTGCGCTATGTCCCCGCTGGTAAACGTTGCATATTAGAAACGGCGAATGGCAATGACACGGTTTGTTTCTTCCCGCGACGATTCTATAACGTGACAGCGAGTTGGCGAACAGGCGGGTACCGAGACAGAGAGGGAAAGGGAGATCTTTGGTCTCGGGGCATATTCCTCGTAGGGTCTGGGATATTTCGATTCTCTTGTTGCTCTGCAGGTGAGCTTGAGAGACGGGATCACTTTGGCGACGTTTTTAGCGTTGGAAATAAACCAGCGAACGTCGTGGCGCGCGTTCGAGCGAGCATCCTATTTTTAGTGGTCCCTGTTCCTTTGAAGGTCCCGCGATTTATTCCCTTGGAGCTGCACCCGTGGACGTAAATTGGCGGCCAGCATCGAGATCTCGGGTCCCCGACGCTTTGGCCGGAGAAATTAGTCCGGCGATTCGTTTCCTAGACGCCCTGTCGGCGAGGGATTAATTACGCGGCGGCGGCGGGACCAACGCAGATTGGCATTCTCGCGGTGCTCTATTGGGTTATCTCTGTGGTCTCGGAATTCTTGAATCCGTCTCGACTGCATTTCGACGGAAAACTTCGAAGGGGTGGTGGTTCGCGATGCTGGAATTCTTCGAGGTCCCGGTGTCATATCGAGTGGTTCGATCTGGGTATAAAGCTGGGGGACGCCTTGGAACTCGCGGAATCACGGCTACGGTTGTGAATATGGCAAGTGGAAGTATGTCAATAGCGATTTAAAGACCAGGTCTGCGCGTTGGTCCCAAAATTTAACCTTTAAATCCGTCACACGATCTAAGTAACCGTTTACATCGGTTACCGCGTTGGCGGATGGTAATTAGGAAAAAGACCAGGGGAAATTCTCGGTTCATGAAACATTAAAATTTCCTTTCATCGTCGATAAATCAGCTAGACCGACGGAAAATGACTTAACGAGTCGTGCAGCGGACCCGCGCGGTAATTAAAGCTCCCAAAGCACCAATTAAGAGTGTAAAATCGAGCGAGGATTACGGTACCGGCACGCGGGGAAAACAGAGAGGGATAAGGATCTCACCCTGGCTTCCTATCGTTTCGTGTTTACCGTTCCGCGATGATATTACGATGGCCTCCGGAAGTGTGGCGCGCAGACAGCACCGTGGCGTGTTTATTTGTCGTGAAATCTATTCGCGTTTGCACCAGTCTGCTCCCCCGTACTCGTCGTTTCTGCTGCTCTCCTTTTGTTCCTTCGCGTCTCCGCGGCCGAACAGAGGAAACGAGGGTTCCGGCTGGATCTCCGGCCCGCGCGCCACTGTTAAGAAGCAGACGGAGCGGAGCCGAGCGTTTACGGCCCGCTTGTAATCACCGTCCACCGGTTGGAATTTCGAATACCACGCTGGAAATAAGCGAAGGTTCGGACGCTGATATAAATTCGCGGTTGGGCTTGGTATTTGATGCCTCGAGGTCTCGTTCTCTGTAAATCTCCCACTCAGACGAGTTCGTCGTATCGCCGTCTAGTTGTTTCAATTTCGTTCTGTTATGGTAAAATTCAATAGCGAAACAAACTCTACATTCCAGCGGTATTGGGGCCGATCCCTTCTCCAAATGTTCTGTCTTTTGTCACCAGTCTTCTGAAGACGACTTTTGACCTGCGAGGCCCTGAACAGGTCAGTTCTAACCATTCGCTCGTTAAATAAAGATCTCCACAGTTTTTATACAGTTTTCCACAGTTTACTATTCCGTAATTTGCGTAATAACCCCTTTAACACGTTCAAATTTTTCTAATAATAAGCGCGCCATGGCCTAATGAGGATTTCCTTAATTAATTAATTCCTGTGACGCTTAACGAGTAGATCTCGATTCTTCACGGCTCTCTGGGTATTTTATCGTATCTTTAAGGATCAATTTTTATGATTTTGCAATAGTCATTTCCATTTCAGTAGTGTGATTTAATGGGTGTTTGCTCAACACGCGTTTGCTTTGTTCCGAGAGACACGTAGCTCGGAGTGGATAGAGAACGATTTGTGCGTTTCGAAGTTCGATTGGCAGAGAGATTGCCAACACCTCGGTTGGACGTCGGTGGGAGACTGCGTGGCAGTGGAAATTTTGGAACTCGAAGAATTTGCTTAATCACTGTGCAGCTTTAGCGAGCGTCTGCATCGCGAGGTGGGAAGGAACTCGTGGATGGCACGTTCGAGTTAATTGGTCGATGCAGTCACCTGGCGAGCGGGATGATCCAGGCTCGAAACCTGGTCCGACGATTCCATCGATCGATCCTTTATCTCGCCAGCTGCGCCCAGTTCTTTTACGCTTTTTCATGCTTACCAGTCGTAAAAAGTTTGCGTCTTTATAATCGTCGAACGTGTCGAATATTCCTTAGCGCAAATTTAATAGCTGGTGCGATAATATGTCATTGCAGATGTGCAAAATAATCTGTTTAATAAGTGATATAATAGAACTAGAATGTCATTCATCAGTGCATAAGTCTTAACTGTTTTCGAAGATTAAAAATAAATTTTTACGTTTAACGTAGCTTAGTATTGGTCTCTACTTCAATAGATATTGTCCACTTTCTATTTTCAAAGCTAAAAGAGAAGATTGAAAATTTACAAGGGGTGTGAAATATTTTAAACTTTGTGCGTAGCTCTTAGTTTACCAGGTTCTCACCACGAGGAGGTGGCTACGCATCGGGATCCGGACATGCGCCCTAGTGGCGCAGCCTACTGGCGCTATCTGTAACAAAGGCACCCTAACCTAACTTGGAGCGAAAGAAGTTAAAGAGAAGCTACTGACACTTTATTAAATTTCGTGTCTTACAAAAGGAACTTCGATTCGGTATACTAATACTCTACTGTCGCAACGCTAAGATAATTTATTTGAATAGACTCTAATTTTTCTAAGTTCCCATAAAAATAGGGAATGAAAGACGCGAGCAAGTGAAAAATCGCGACGCGCCCGAACGAATTCGCGATTAATCGAAAGACCGACTAGCCTACGAGACGTACTCTCGTGTACAAGACAGTTTCGTGCCTCGGCACCCTGCCGGCAACTGCAGGCACTACTACGCCCATTTGGCGGCGGCCATGACACGTTCTCTGGGTACTACCGTCGCCTACTGGCGGCATCCGCGAAACGTTACCGATGACTCTCGCGATCCAAATGAAAAGATTAGTGTCAATCACGCTCGAAATTTCTATGACTATCGTAAAACACGATTTCGCGGCTTCCAGTGCAACCACTCCTGTGGAAAACTTCCTCGTACCACGAATGTATTAACCGCGGCTAATTTCTCCGTACCGAAAGGGTTAAATTAGTTATGAAATTAGTTTAGCTAAATTACTGTCTTATAATTTTTAAAAATTGAACGATTTCTTGTTTAGCCTATCCAGTGAAAAATTACACGTCCGCCCGTTTCCCACGAATTTCTGCAGACCCTTCGCACCGACAGCTGTTACGTCGATAATAATTAACATTTTTACACGAAACTTTTGCAAGATGAAGTCGAAGAAATGTACATTTTGAAATTCGAAGCAATCAATAATATATTGATTAATAATAAAGTTATTATCAGAGGAGGTAAGCTTTGTGAAAATTAAAAGAAAATATTGTTTATGTATAATTATAGAATGTTTATGTTGTTGTAGAAATAGCGAAGGATTGATAATATAAATATATTTAATATACGCCTAATGGAACCCGTTGATACGGCACTGACTCCTGCAATAAGATAGACAAGGATAAAGATTCAAACGACATCGATCAGCGCAATGTATGAGTTTGGATTCGAAGCTGAAGAAAGATAACAGGAGCGAAGAATGTGCGACGAGGTAGTCGAATACGTGATAAGGATAAGAATAGATAGCTGTTAGAAGAGGACAGAGCTGCTTCGGTCGTGAAAACTAACAAACTGCTCAGTTTCTACGATTAATTTGCGAACTTTTATAACTGTAACGCGAAGCTGGAACTTTGAGCAATATTCTTATGCAATTTTTGTACATAATTTAATGCTAATTAGTTTGTTATTAATAATTATTTGCACGTGTGTGTGATTTGGTAACAACCGACAAGATTGTTCGTTGAAATATTTCATTATGGACAAAACTGGAATTAACATACCAACAAAAATGATGTCTGAACACGCTTATGAATATTGTTTTTGTAATGAGTACATATAATTCGTAAATTAATTGCATAAAAGATAGCAATTAATCATTAACCATTAGCATCTGTGGTATCGGTACAATCGCTCCGTGCAATAATTACTAATAATTAATTAATTAATTATTTAAGGAGAAATTAATATGTAAAATTAGATTAGGAAATTCGTTAAAGGTGTGCCTTTACGATGCAATTATAAAAGTTCACAAATTAATCTCAGAAATTGAGTAATTTATTAATTTTCTTATGCCGATTGAAAGTTCAGAAGGTAACAACGATCAGTACCATCTATGACTTTGGGCTGGAAGCTTGTGTTCTGTTTACGCCGCCTATGATTTTTGATTGGAAACTTGTGTTTTGCTCGCGCTATCTATGATTTTGGACCGGAAGCTTGTGTTACAGTCAAAAATCACAGATGGCGCAAGCGGTAACTTCCAGGCAAAAATTACCCCTGGTGTAAACGAAACATAAGGTTTCGCTGAAAAGTTATAGATGGCACTGACCGTTGTTATCTTCCGAACTTTCAATCGGTATTAGAAAATTGATAAATTACTTAATTTCCGAGATTAATTTGTGAACTTTTATAATTGCATCGTAAAAGCGCACCTATAACGAATTTCCTAATATAATTTTGAATATTAATTTCTCCTTAATTAATTAATTAGTAATAATTATTGCACGAAAGTGATTGAATTGATGCCGAATATTCTAATAGTTTTTCACTAATTACTATTCTCTATATTAACTAATTTGTGAATTACATGCATACATTATGAAAAGAATATTCTTGGGCATGTTCACATGTCATTTTTGATTATATTTTACATTTAGTTTTGTCGGTAATTAGATACTTTAACGAAAAATTCTGCCGGTCGTTGTTATCGACTCACACACACGTTCAAATAATTATTAATAGTAAACTAATTAGCATAAAATTATGTACGAAAATTGAATTAGAATTCTGTTAAAGATCCAGCTTCGCGATGCAACTATAAAAGTTTATAAATTAATCGCAGAAATTGCGAAATTTATTAATTCTATCGTATCTTCTCTGCAGTTTTCTACTTATCTCCTGCTCTCGCCTATCACGTAGCCGGGTGTTCGACGAACCCTTCGCACATTCTGCGCTCTTTTTTACCTTTCTTGAGTTTCCAATTCAAGATCATTAGTTTATCATTAGTTTATCACTAGATTTATCATTAGATAGTGGAAAATTAACAAATTACTCAATTTGTGAGATTAATTTGTGAACTTTTATAACTGCATCATAAAGGCACACCTTTGACGGATTTTCTAATATAATTATCGACATAAATTTCTTCTTGTTTAATTAGATATAAGTGATTAATGCACGGAGTGTTTGAATTGATGCCGAACATGTTAATAGTTCTTCTCTAATTATTATTCTTTTTGCAATTGACTTGTGAATTACGTGCATACATTATAAAAGGAACATTCTGGGGCATGTTCACAAATCATTTTTGATCATATTTTACATCTAGTTTTGTCGATAATTCATTATTTTAACTAAAAATTCTGCCGGCCGTTGTATCGAATGACACACACGATCAAATAATTATTAATAATAAACTAATTAGCATAAAATTATGTATGTAATTATGTACCAAAATTGAATAAGAATTCTGTTCAAAGATCCAGCTTTGCGATACAACTGTAGAAGTTCATAAATTAATTACAGAAATTGATTACTTTGATTACGTTCAATAATTCTGGGCCTACAAATTACGTAGAGTTGGCATGAAACCCTCTGCCAATTTTTGCAATTTTGTATCAGGCAAACATAACATTAAAAGAGCTAATACGCTTACAGAATTTTATGCCTGCAAATTTCGTAGAGTTGGCGTGAAATCCTCTGCCAATTTTGTGACTTTTTACTAGGCGAACATAACACGATAGGAGGTCGGTCCTCAAAGAAATGCTGGAAATTACGTCATTTCCAAGAATCCCATGGACAATACTTTTGCCGCTTTACGTTCGATTTCGCGATTTTGTATCAGGAGAACACGATGGGACAGGAGGTCGCTCGCCGAGACAGTTCCAAGAAATGACGTCATTTCCAAGAATTATCTCAACAATACTTTTGCGGCCACGAAGAAAAATTTCTGACCAATTTCGCGATTTTATATCAGGAGAACATGATATAAGAGGAGGTTGCTTGTCGAGACGGTTCCAAGAAATTACGTCATTTCTAAGAATTCTCGGTCAATACTTTTGCCGCGACCGGTCAATACTTTTCCCGCGACTGGTCAATACTTTTCCGGCGACCGGTCAATACTTTTCCGGCGACCGGTCAATACTTTTCCCGCGACCGGTCAATACTTTTCCCGCGACCGGTCAATACTTTTCCGGCGACCGGTCAATATTTTTCCTGCGACCGGTCAATATTTTTCCTGCGACTGGTCAATACTTTTGCGGCTTTCGACTGGTCAATACTTTTCCGGCGACTGGTCAATACTTTTCCGGCGACTGGTCAATACTTTTCCCGCGACCGGTCAATACTTTTCCGGCGACTGGTCAATATTTTTCCCGCGACTGGTCAATACTTTTACGGCTCCGAGGAAAAATTTCTGGCCGATTTCGTGATTTTGTATCAGGAGAACATAACATAACAGGAGGTCGCTCGCCGAGACAGTTCCAAGAAATGACGTCATTTCCAAGAATTCTCGGGCAACGCTTCTGTAGTCTGGCCGTAAAATTTCTGGCCGATTTCGCGATTTTGTATCAGGATAATATGACATGCAAGGAGGTCGCTCGTCGAGTCATTTCCAAGAATTATCTCAACAATACTTTTGCGGCTTCGAGGAAAAATTTCTGGCCGATTTCGCGATTTTGTATCAGGATAATATGACATGCAAGGAGGTCGCTCGTCGAGTCATTTCCAAGAATTGACGTCATTTCTAAGAATTGACGTCATTTCTAAGAATTGACGTCATTTCTAAGAATTGACGTCATCTCCAACAATTCTCTGGACAATACTTTTTCTACTTTGCAGTATATTTTAATAATTTTACTTACCTTATACTTATCTCATACTTGCCTTGCTTACTTACCTTCCCTTACTTGGATTCCATCCTTACTTACAAGGAGTGTGCAAGACCTTCGGGTCACCGATTTAGTTGAAATTTTGCTGCTTTGTAGATATCGTCATGCAGTTTAAGAAAATATATTATTATAGCCGCAGTTATTAAATAGTTTTTAAGATATTTGCGATTAAAGTTTTATTGCATAGTTAATTAAATATTTGTTTCAAGTTGTTGTAGCGTAACTGGGACGTTCGAGAATTGATATACTGGAGGACCGGGGTTCGATTCCCGTCCATAGTTTTGATAATTTTTTTAAATATATTTTTTGTTTTGTATTTATTTTTCGCCTATGAAAACATTGTAAATACCCAATTATAAATAAAATTTCTTAATAAAAAAAATTATATTTTACGCTTTCTTATGCTAGTATATATTTTTTACAAAATAATAGGAATATTATGCAAGAAAAATACTTTTCTATAGCAATTTTATTTGCTACAGAAAATACAAAACTATCGCTCGTGTAAGTATTAATTATTAAATTAAACATTGTATAAGAATGTTGTCTATAATTCCAACTTTGCTGTGCAGCTATAAATGTTCATGAATTAATTAGAAAAACTTGGAAACTTATTAATTTTCTACTGCCGAATGAATAAAAATTTTACCGCCTGTGATCAGCGCCATCTATGATTTGGGCTAAAAAATCAGGAAAGTAATAGGAATATAGAATAGGCGCGGAGGTCGTCAAAGAGCTCGTCATGTGATAGACAAGGACAGAGAGGGGATAGAAAAGGATAGAAGGACTCCGACAGTGAAAAATTATTAATTACTCAATTTCGGTAAACAATTTGTGAACTTTTATAATTTCATTGCAAAACTGGAACTTCAGGCTACATTCCTATATAATTTTCGTAAAGAATTTATCTCTAGATTGTCAGTAATTAATTTTTCTTTGATGGCGTCTATGATTCCGTAACGGCGACCATCACGATCTTCCGTGAAAATATTTAATACTCAACGAAACTAGAAGCAAAATGTGATCAAAAGTTATATGAGAAGATTCGCAAGGACATTGTTTTTATAACGAGTGCTTAAAGTTTCATAAATTAATTGTGTAAGGGATAGTAATTAATGAAAAACCAATGGCGTCTTCGACAACAATTCAAACACTGCGCAGAACAATTATTAATAATTAATTAATTAGGGACAAATTTATATCGAAAAATATATGTGAAAGTTCGTGAAGGATCTGGCTTTACGATGGAATTATAAAAGTTCATAAATTAATCACAGATATTGAGTAATTAGTGAATTTTCCACTGCCGATTTGATTTATTAAAATATATTCGGAGCACATAACCAGAGTTAGTAAACTGACATCAGAGCCATCTATGATTTTAGACTCGAAGCTCAAGTTCCGCAACGAGAACATAGATGGCTCTGATATCAGTTTACTAACTCTGGTTATGTGCTCCGAATATATTTTAATAAATCAAATCGGCAGTGGAAAATTCACTAATTACTCAATATCTGTAATTAATTTATGAACTTTTATAATTGCATCGTAAAGGCAGATCATTCACGAACTTTCTTACTCAATTTCGGTAAACAATTTGTGAACTTTTATAATTTCATTGCAAAACTGGAACTTCAGGCTACATTCCTATATAATTTTCGTAAAGAATTTATTAGCCATCTATGATCTCGTTGCGGCACTCGGACTTCGAGTCTAAAGTCATAGATGGCTCTGATGTCAGTTTACTAACTCTGGTTATGTGCTCCGAATATACTTTAATAAATCAAATCGGCAGTGGAAAATTCACTAATTACTCAATATCTGTAATTAATTTATGAACTTTTATAATTGCATCGTAAAGGCAGATCATTCACGAACTTTCTAATATATTTTTCGATAGCAATTTGTCACTAATTAATTAATTATTAATAATTGTTCTGCGCAGTGTTTGAATTGTTGTCGAAGACGCCATTGGTTTTTCATTAATTACTATCCCTTACGCAATTAATTTATGAAACTTTAAGCACTCATTATAAAAACAATGTCCTTGCGAATCTTCTCATATAACTTTTGATCACATTTTGCTTCTAGTTTCGTTGAGTATTAAATATTTTCACGGAAGATCGTGATGGTCGCCGTTACGGAATCATAGACGCCATCAAAGAAAAATTAATTACTGACAATCTAGAGGTAAATTCTTTACGAAAATTATATAGGAATGCAGCCTGAAGTTCCAGTTTTGCAATGAAATTATAAAAGTTCACAAATTGTTTACCGAAATTGAGTAATTAATAATTTTTTACCGCCGGAGCCATTTCATCCTCTTCTATCCCCTCTCTGTACTTGTCTACCACGTGACGAGCTCTTCGACGACCTCCTTATCTATTCTATATTCCTATTACTTTCTTGATTTTTGAGCCCAAATCATAGATGGCACTGATCGCTGGTGGAAAATTTTTTATTCGAACTGGATACTAGAAATCAATTCGACAGTAGAAAATTAATAAATTGCCAAGTTTTTGTAATTAATTCATGAACATTTATAGCTGCAGATCAAAGTTGGAATTATAGACAAAATTCTTATACGATGTTTAATTTAATAATTAATACTTACATAAGCAATAGGTTTTGTATTTCCTGTAGTAAATAAGATTGCTATAGAAAAGTATTTTCCTTGCATAATATTCCTATTATTTTGTAATAAATATATACTAGCATAAGAAAGCGTAAAAAAATAATTTTTTTTATTAAGAAATTTTAATTAGAATTGTTTATTTGCAATGTAAAATGAATACAAAATAAAAAATATATTGAAAAAACTATCAAACCTATGGGGACCGGAATCAAACGCCGGTCCTCCACTATAGCAATTCTCGATCGTCGCCGTTACAACACAACTTAACTTGAAACACATTAGAAAGAAATGTATAATTGAGAAAGTAAAACTTTAATCACAAATATCTCAAAAACTATTGAGTAGTTGCGGCTATAACGATGTATTTTCTTAAACTGCATGACGATATCTACAAAGCTGCAAAGTTTCAATTAAATCGAAGGACTTGCACTCTCCTTGTTAGCTTAATTCCTCTTCATTTAAATATTATTTAAAAAGATATTGCCCACTCTTTATTTTTAAATTCCAAAAGGGACATTGAAAATTTACAAGAGATAGGAAATATCTTAAACCTTCTGCGTAGCTCTTAGCTTGGTATCGTTTCCAAAAATTATTCTTTGGAAAACGATACCAATTACCAGGTCTCACCACGTGGAGGTGGCTACGCATGGAGACCCGACATGCGCCCTAGTGGCGCAGCCTGCTGGCGCTACCTGTAGCAAAGGTACCCTAATCTAACTTGGAGCGAATTAAGTTAAAATGACTCTACTGACACTTTAT